>NC_050573.1:273124550-273389550 GCF_011100635.1 Trichosurus vulpecula | reverse complement strand
TGTGTACCTACCCTACAGGTAGAAATTACTGAAATACCGATATAATTAAAGCCAAAGTGGTTTGGTGATTTCATTGTGAAGTCAATAGCTTCGCTTCTGCTCGTGTAGAAAAAAAAATAAAGAGGCTAATACAGTTTTGAGTGGCATTAACAGAGGCTATGGAACTTGGGAGTTATTGCTAATATATCAATAATTCACAGGATCCTAAGATCATAGATTTACAGCTGGAAGGGATCTCCCAAGGAACCCAATAGTTTTAGGGAGGGAGAATGGATTGAAAAGGAAAAAGGAGAGAAGCATATGAAAGTCTTCTAGAATTCCCAAGTACCATTAGGATAAATTCATTTCCAAGATGTAGCAACATGTAGATAAAGGTACTACTTACCCTTGACCTTGACATCCCTACTTTCCTTTTCACTTCCCAGAAATAATAAACAATTGAATGAGAGAGAAGTTTCCCTTTCATCTTAGTATACTTCTCCAGAATTTCCACTTCTTGTCCATCCTCTCCAGTCCTATTTATACACTGATGGTCAGTCAATGAGTGTTTATTAAGTGGAATTAATTGTGTGACATGGGAGACACTGGCAAAGGACCACCCACCATGGTGTGCCCACAACAAGGAAGGTGCTGTGCTCTATGGGCAAAGCAGAATTGCAGTAGCTCAAAAGAAATGTGGTATGCACAAATTTAGAGACATCTCCACCCCAAAACTTCATACAGACTATTTGTGCCCAACTTACGGTAGAGCTTTCTGAGCTTTTATTGGTCTGATCAGCTACGGCTGGACACACTATAACTTGACTCCCCCATAGTGATGTCATTTTGGTCCTCTTCAAGAACCAAGGACAACAACCAAGCAGTTGGTGCCAGGCACCGTGCTAAGCACTGGGAATATAAAGGCAAAAACAATCTCTGCTATCAAGGAGCTCACAGTCTAACAGGGGAGACAATGTGCAAATGTACCTACTAGACACAAATGGGGTAAGTGAAAAGCAATCTCAGATCTAAGGCACTACAGTGCGGTTGAAGGTGAAGGCAAGAGGAATGTGACCAGGATGGCGAAAGGCTCTTGCATGAGTTAGGATTTGATATAAGGTTTGAAGTCAGGAGGGCAAGGTAAGGAAGCGGAGTATTCAGGCATAGGAGTCAGCCCCGTGTCACAGAGTTAGAAGATAGAGTGTTATATTCAAGGAACAGCAAGAAGACCAGTGTGGCTAGATCTTAGAGTAAGTAAAGGGGAATAATAAGTAAGAAGACTAGAAAGTGGTGAAAGGCTTCCAAAGTCCAAAAGAAGATTTTATACTTGGTCATAGAAATAACAGGGAACCACTGGAGTTCAATGAGTGGGTGGGAGATGTGGTCAGCCCTGTGCTTTGGGAACATCATTTTTGGCAGCTGAGTGGAGGATAGACTGGAGTGTGGAAACACTTGAAGCAGGGAGAGTTACCAAAAGGTTATGGCAGCAGTCCAGGCACGAGGTGATGAGGGGGCCTGCCCCACAGTGGCAGATATGTGAGTGAAGAGGAAGTATCTGAGAGACACTGTGAGGATAGGTAGGACAAAGCTCGGCAACAGAGTACACAAATGAGGAGTCAAAAATAATAATGAGGTTGAGAGCAAGGGGGACTGAAAGTGTGGTGATTCTCTCGAAAATAATAGAAAAGATGGAAAGGAGGTTTGGGAGGAAAATGATCATTTCTATTAGGGGCATATGTTATGTTTGAGAGTATTGAGGGAGGAGGGAATAGGCGTCAAGACAGCACTGGGGGACACCCTCAGTTAGTAGTCATGACCTGGAAGAAGAGCTGGCAAAGGAGACTGAGGAGGTGGTCCAACAGAAAGAAGAACCAGGAGAGGGCTGTGTCACGAAAATCTAGAGAAGGATCAACAGAGTCAGAGGCTGAAAAGCAATTAAGAAAGGCGAGGACTGCAAAAAATCCTCTTACTTTCTTATTTTGTTTTGTTTTGCTATCAAAAAGAAATCTGCTTGTTTAAAAAAAATCCAAATGCTGACATTGTCCAGAAAAATCTAACAGATTTACTTATAATTGTTCAAAGATGAATTGTTGAAACTTGTTCATAGAACCTTTTCGTGACTGCATTAGTGTTTTATGATATGAGTGTCCTCATATTTGCATTCAAAATTCACACAAAAATTAAAATGGAAAAAAAACTTGCCAATACTTGATTCTGTCCTTTATTTTTCCATTCATAATCATACACTTAGGTACCTTTTGACCCCATGGGAAAAAATATCTAATGTTCCAAACTACCAATAACAAGAAGAAGAGATTTTTCTTTCTTCTTTGAGAATGCCACATGTTTTCCATCATAGTGGAGTTTAAGCATGTTCTCCACATATGCAGCATGCTAACTGGATCTCTTTTGGCATGATTATGACCCTTTTGCTGTGTAAAGCACATAGGCTGCTGTCCTCAAACAGGCCAACCAGACAGGTTTCACTAGCCTCCTGGAAAGCCCCAAATGCCGAACTCTGTAGGCTCGGGTCTGTTCTGAAGTCCTGAACGATTTCATGCACCGGGTGCTGGGAGGGAAGGGTACAAATCCCAAGTTCAGTGGAAGGTCAGTGATAATGTCTGATTTCACAGAAAGCCACAGGATCCAGCCTGGGGCACTGAGAGTTTTTGACCTCTCCAGAAGAGGGTGTGCTTTGGGAGCCAGAGTCTTTTTTTTCTGGTTTACCATCAGAGATTTGCTTCAAAACTTTTCCTTTTTACAACCTTCCTCTTTCCTTTTACACCCCCCTCTTTCTTTTTTTGACTTAGGCTGATACAGTGAAAGGCAGATCTAGAACTGGGCAGAAAAACAGACATAGGCAGAAAAAGACAGATAAAGACACAGAGAGGGGGATATAGAGACAGAAAAACAAAGAAAGAGACAGAGAGAGAAAAAGAGAGACAGAGAAAGACAGAGATCAAGACCAAGTGGGGAGAGCAAGACAGAGAGGGAAGGAGATACAGAGAAAGAACAACCAAAAAAAAGAGAGGCAGGAGAGGAGGAAAGAGACAGTCAGATAAAAAGATAGACACAAAGTCACGGACAGAGAGACTGAGACAGAGAAAGACAAGCACAGAGACACATACACAGAAAGACAGCAAGAGATAGAAAGAAAGGGATGGGAAGAGAGAGGGAAAGAAGGGAAAAGGGAGAGGGAGAGAGGGAGGGGAAGAGAGACAGAGAAGGGAAGGGGAGAGGAGGAGACAGACAGAAACAGACAGACAGAGAGACTGTGGTGGTGAAAGTGACTGTCAACATCCTCAGCTTTAGCAGTAAAGAGATCATTGGTAACTTTGAATGCTGAGATCAAATGCCGGCCTGGAAGGAGAGAAAAGGAAAGCATCAGGTCATAGCTTTCTCACTGAGCTTAGACACAAAGGGCAGGAGAGACATTATGAACTAAACCATTGGTAGGGATGGCAGGATCAAATAAAGTTATTTAAAGATCAGGGCAATCTTCTGGAGAAGATAGGATGGAGAGGTCAAGGTGGCATGTAGAAGGGTTAGCCTTGGCAAGGAGAAGGGCTTGGTGATCTCCCAGGAGACAACAACTGCTTTACATACATTATGCACAGGCAGGTAGGTGTAGTGGATAGGGTGCTGTACTTGGAGTCAGGAAGACCTAAATTCAAATCCTGTATCTGACACTATGTAACCCTGGTATAAGTTACTTAACCATTCTGATTCAGGCTCCTTAACCGTCCAATAAAGTTAATAATAATACATACATCCCAAAACCGTTGTGAGGATAAAATAAGATCACAAATGCGAAGCACTTTGCAAACCTTAAAGTGTCATAAATGCCAGCTATCATTACCACTTATGTGATGCTCATAATAACCCTACGAAATGTATAGAACAATATTATTTCCCTGACATTCTTCCCTTCACCTTTTAATGAATCGCTTGCCCCCTTGTCTTTTCATTATCCCTACCACGTTTAAATCCAATCTGATTTCCAGACCCTATCTCCAGGGTTTCTAAGGACAGCTGAAGAAGTTTACTAAACTGGACATAAAAATTTGTTATATTGTTATAAAAATCGTCACTAATAAGTAGCCATTTTTTATTCATCTCTTATTGATTCACCATATTTTCTATAACAAAACTCCTACATTCTCCTCAAACCCGCATATCTACTTCCAGACCCTCCTCTCTCAAAAGATAATCACCTCCCCTCCTCTTCACCTCAAAACCTCACTGTCCTTATCTCTCCTTCAGCTCTGTTCTTCCAGCATCAGAGAGAGTTGTAATGGAAGCTGGCGGCCCAGTTCCTCACCAGTCCTAACTCCTCCACCTTTTGCCCTGCAGCCTACATGAGGGCCAACTCCAGTTGTCCTGATCTATATCTGGCCACTGGACCCAGATGGCTCTGGAGGAGAAAGTGAGACTGGTGACCTTGCACAGCCCTCCTCACTTAAATACGATTCACTTGCAAATCATGGCATCTCCTCCCTGATGTCTTGGTCCTCTTTGAAAACAAAGGACAAACAAGAGCCTACATTCTTCTCAGCTTCATTGAGACCTTGCTCTATCAATTAGCCTCTCACTCTTTCATTTTCAATATCTCCCTCACTTCTTGTTTTACTTTCCCCTTTGTCATGTCAATCCTATTAAAAACAACAGCTCCTTTTTCAATTTTCCCTTCTCCCTTTACCTCTGGTGGCCCCCATCCTCTCATCAGTGTTTTCCTCCTCAAATCTTCATTTTCAGAAAAAGCCTAGGCCAGCCCCATGCTGACACCTTCATTCTTCTGCTGGCTCTACTCTGGATTCTACAACTTGCTCCATCTCTGACATACGGAGCACATAGTCTTCCTCTCCCCCTTTTCAGCTTGTTTTATGTGTTATCTTCTCCTACCAGAATATAAGTTTCTTGACGGCAGGGACTGTCTTTCTTTTTGTTTGTATTTCTATTCCCATCCTTAGCACAGTGTCTAGCACATAGTCAGCACTTACTAAATGTCTCATGACATTGTTCACTTTGTCCCTGCTATGCTCCCAGAACACCTTCCCATCTCTCTTCTCCCCTTTATTACTTACCTGTGGGTGGCTCTTGGTGATGTGGATAGATTTCTTAGAGGGCTGTACTTGGAATTAAGAAGACCTGGCTTGATAGGATCACAGATTTAGAGATGGAAGGGACCTTAAAATCCAACTGCTTCATTTTACAGATGAAGAAAGTGAGGCCCCTAGAAGTCAAGGGACTTGCCAGGGTCACACAACTAAGTATCTGAGGCAGGATTAGATCTAAGGTCATTCTGACTCTGTCCTACAGTCTTTCTTAAACTGTGGCTCTCAACCCCATGCAGGATCTTGAAAAATTTGGTGACAGTAAAGGGTTTCTGAATGCGCAATGACCAAAAATTAATTCAAAATCAAATGCATAATAAATCCGAGGTGTTTCTGGCAGCGCTTGCCTCTGTTGCATCGTGCAACTTCATTGCAGCCTTGGTCTTGAACACACAGCATGTGCATTTTGCGCTGCTCATGCTATTATGCCACGGGACACCAACGAATGCTGCTGAAATGTGAAAAGGGGTCTCAAGTGGAAAAAGTTTAAGAAGCCCCATTCTGTACCCCTAAAACATTAGTCCCAGGCAAGGCACTTCACCTTTTTGGACCACACTTTCCCTATTTGTTAAATAAGGGGCTTGGGATAGATGACATCCAAGGTTCCTTCTAGCTCTTTGCCAATAATATACCTCTTTTTTGAGAAATCCAGGGGCCTTTTTTGCCAGTTCTTATTTTCTCTGCCCAATCTGCCACATTTGAAACTGTCGATAACTCCTTCCTTCCTTCCTGATGCACCCTTTTCCCTTTTTGGATTCTGTAACATTGTAATTTCTTGGTATATGTCCTACATCTCTGATCACTCCTTTGTCTCCATCACAAACTCCCCTTTTCTGGACCCACTTGTAATATCAATTAAGTTGGATGTCTTTGATTGAGCCTTACTGGGTGCTAAACCCCAGGCCCCAAACCTCTATCTATTAGGTGCTAAGCCTATGTGGGTGTGAATTGGTAACTAAGGTGGGGCTCCAAGTGGAGTCAATGAAGGGAGGTGCTAACTTCAGAGCCAGTAGTAAGAGCCTAAGTTCTGGTTGCTCAGATAACATTTGATGACGTCCAAAACGGTATAAAAAGAGAGAACAGAGTTATTTGCTTAAGGCTTTCACTCCTGGAGGCATAGGACTCTGGGCAGCCGCTCTAAGGGCCTTCCAGCTGAACTCAGATGTTGATGGTTTTCTTGGTAACTATGAGTTGTATTGGGTCTGTTGGTAATTTGATTGTATTTGCTCTGAAGTTCAGGATGCTGGCTTTTTCCCCTGAACTAAGTGAATGATATTTGTATGCTGGATTAAATTGAGATTGTTAACCCCTTAACGTTGCTTTCCTTAGTAAAGCAGATCAAAAGAACCTGGGCTTGCAGTGTTCTGTGAGCTGGTTGTTGTTGGTTTTACACCCCCCACAGCAGCTGCTAACCACATTGTTGAAACACCACTACAGGTGAACATCCCCCAAGGCTCTGCCTTGGCCCCCTTTCTCTCTGTGTACTCTCTCCCTTGTTGATATCACCTATTTCTATGGCTTACATGATCACTTCTATGCTGATCACTCCCAAATTTATAATCTCCATTACTAACCTTGTTCTTGAGCTTCTAGCTGATTTCCCAGCATCTAGTTTCTCTCCTTTCCAATCCAAACATCCTCCTGCTACCACAGTCATCTTCAGTACATTTCCTATTCCAAAACTTTCGATATAGCTTGACATTGCATACCAATAAAAGATAAAATCCTTAGCAAGGCTGGTAGTTGGCACAGTGGATAGAGCACTGAACCTGGAGTCAGAAAGACCTGAACTCATTCTTAGCCCCAGAGACTATTAGCTGTGTGATCCTGAGTGAGTCACTTAACCTCTGTCTGCATCAGTTACCTCAACAATAAAATGCACATAATAACAGCATCTTCCTCCCAGGGCAATTGAGAGGATAAAATGAGGTAATATTTGTAAAGAACTCAGCACAGTGCCTGGCACATAGTAGTGCTTAATAAATGCTTATTTCATTCCTTCCATTCTGTCATTAAATACTTTCCATAGCCTGGAATCAATCTATTGTATTATATTTGTATTTGGATATCATTCCTAAAAGGAGGCAGCTAAATGGCTCAGTGGATAGAGTACTGGGCCTGGAGTCAGGAAGACCTGAGTTCAAATCTGGTCTCAGACACATATTAGCTGTGTGACCCTGGGCAAGTCATTTTACTCTGTTTGCCTCAATCCACTGGAGAAGGAAATGGCAAACTACTCCAGTATCTTTGCCAAGAAAATCCCATGAACATCATAGTCCATGGGGTCACAAAGAGTCAGACATAACTAAACAACAACAATCATTCCTAATAAATCATAAGTCCCTCGAAGGCAGGAACTGCATCTAGTCCATCTTTGCATCCACATAACCTGGAAATAGTACAATGCACACAGTAGGGAATTAGTAAATGCTTGTTGAATTTAATTACAAATTGTTGGATTATTACATCCATTTTACAGATAAGAAAACTGAGGCTCAGAGAGGTTACATGACTTAGCCAAGTTTACAGACATCCAGTTGTAGCCAAATTTAGATAATCGGTCAGAAATTATTTCTTAAACTTCTACTGTGTGTTGGAGATACAAAGACAAAAAAACATCAAACAATCCCTGCCCTCAGAGACATCTATTGAAGAAAGAGAAAGCTCACATGTGCAAGTATTTACAAAATAAATATATTGAAAAAGTAGTAAATAAATACAGGGCAATAAAGGCGAAAGGACCCTAGCCATTGGAAGGATCAGGGCAGGATTTGTCTGGAAAGAGGTTCTTGAACTACATGTTAAAGGAAGAGACGAAGTCCCTAGGTCAGAAATAAGGAGAGAATGCTTTCCAGTTCAGAGTTCACTCATCTATTCCTCCTGGTAGGTCTTATATTTAGGTCTCTTCCTATCAACCTTAATGTAAAATTGGATTGACTATCAAATCCTGCTACTTTTACTATAGCTGAAGCTCTTGTTACCTTTCGTTGCTTAATTCTTTAGATTGGTTCGGGTTTGTGTTTATGCTATTTTTAAAGGTTTAATTTGATTATTCATGGATGGAATTCATCCTGCTTTTCAAATTTATCATCCTTCTCAATCTCATTCAGAAACGGAAAGGCTAGAACTCCTGTGCTTGGATAGAAAGCTATCCAGTTACATTAAACTGGGTTTGCTTAGCCTGCAGAAAGCAGAGGATAGGTTCTTTGGCTCACACATTCCACATCCTGGCTCCTAAGTCTCGGCCCCAGACCTGGCGTCAGATTCTTTACACTTGGATATGCACAAAGAACACACATGAAGACATAAAAACAATATGTAAAAGGAAAAAAGAGAAATACTTCTGTTTAAAACAAACTCTTTCATGGCACTAGGAGAGAAAAAGACACAATCGAGCTTTTAAATCTCTCCATGAAATGATAATGAATAGAAGAGAGGAACCATTCCTAAAAAAAAGTCCTTCGACTCCAATCTATCTTAAAGGTCAGAACTCAGGCTACTATATAGTAGATGTCAGTGGCTAAATAAAAGATGAAATGAGTTACACAAGATTGGCCTGTTTTCTTAGAGACTAGTGACTTAAAGAACTGAGCAGATTTTTAACACTGCCAAAAAACGGTCCTGTAAGATGATAAAAATAAATAGAATCAGACAGCCCTATTAGACACGGCTCTCTTTAATGGAAGTCTGCCTACTGAGTGAGTGTCAAAAGATACAAATGCCCAGATGAACTTTCCAAAAGCTCTCTAGTAGTTTTATGATAAAAGCCAAATCTTCTTTCCCCCCATATTTCCTTTAACAATAGAAAGTCTTGTCAAGATTGAAAGGTGGGAAGAAATGCCCAAAAGATATTTATAAGATGTAGAACGTGAACATCCCCATCATTCTGAACACACGTGGAAGCCTAAATTAAATATATTAAATTGTATGTGATGAATTAAAACAAGACTTTGCTGAACCCAACCAGAAATAGAATTAGTCATGAAGATATCTGTGAAGATGGTTTGAGATAAACAGAAAGATAGTAAACTTTCACAGAATCATAAAATCCAATTGTTGAAAGGGCCTTCAGTAACCATCTGGTCCAACTCATGTTTGAAAGGAATCCCCACTCTAACATATCTCACAAGTTGTCATTCAATCTCCAGTTGAAAATCTGTGTGGGGAGTGAGGAGAGAGATAGAGAAAGAACCCATTACTTCCCAAAATAGCCCTTTCAAGTTTTAGACAGCTCTAATTGTCAAGAAGCTTTTCTAATGTCAAACCTAAATTTACTATTCTTCAGCTTCCACCTATTGTCCCAACATTCCTGGTTCTGCCCTCTAGGGCCAAACACTTTTAAGTTCAATCTGTCTTCCACCTGACAATCTTTCAGATACTTGAACGTGGTGACTTGAATACATGACCCTCCTGAGTCTTCTCCAGGCTAAACATCCATAGTTCTTTTAGCCGATATGACATGGATTCAAGGCCCTTCATTATCTTGTTTTTGAATTTCACTAGTCTAATGGCAATCATCTCAAAGTCCCAAGTCAGAATTTACCACTAAAATTTTAGTAGTATTATACAACCTATGACCAAGAAATAATTTTGGTTTTATTTAGATGCTGTCAGTCACATTTACCAAAATCCACAATGAGAAAGATGATGACAAGATTCTTCCTACCCAGTCAATTAGTGTCATAACAAGTCATGATTTAGCTTTAAAGGTAGGATCATATGATCTAGGGCTCTTTTTATGGTCTAGGAATAATTTTAGTTTTATTTAGATGCTCATGGTCACATGATACATATGATAAAATGTTGTAATAGTTTAATTTACTATACAATATGAATCATTAACATCTTTACCATTCATCGTTCTTTTTTGGAGGGGGGAAGGCGGGGCAATTGGTGTTAAGTGACTTGCCCAAGGTCACACAGCTAGTAAGTGTGTCAAGTGTCTGAGGTCTGATTTGAACTCAGGTCCTCCTGACTCCAGGGCTGTGCCACCTAGCTGCCCCTATCACTCATTTTTACCACTGGACTTTTAACTCTCAGTTGACATATACAAAGTCAACACAAGCCCTAAATATTACTGAGTTTTTTTATAAAGACAAACCCACTAAATTTACAAAAATCCACAGTAAGAAAGTTGATGACAAGACTCCTTATATAGTGAATTAGTATAAATAATAATCCATAATTTACCATTAAAGTAGGTCATATGACCTAAGACTGGAAAGGATTTTAGAAATCATTTAGTCCACCTCTCTCATTTATTAGATAAGGAAACAGAGGCCCAGAAAGGTAACACAACTTGTCCAACATTACAGGGGGATAGTAGAAGCAATTAAGATTTGAAACCAAGTCCTCTGACCCCAATTCCATTGCTTTTTCTGGGGCACCGTGAGTTCTAATAAAGTTCTAATAAATTTGGCCACTTTAGACTATCCCAACACTTATTTTCTCCGAGTTTTTAGAAATCAAGCTAACTTAAATCGTCTCTGTGGAGTCTAGAACAGCTTCCAAAAGGCACATGAATGAAATGTTATCAGTGGGGTCTGTGCCACTTATGATGGTCCAGGTGCTCAAAAAGTGCCTACATGCACCAAAATCATTAAAATAATAAAGCAAAATGGATGTCTCCTAGAGTGCAAGGCTGGATTTGTTATTTTCCATGTTGCCAGATGCAAAGCCAAACGTTGTGCTCATAAAAAATGCATATATGTCTTCTCCATATCCATAAACAATAGTAACACACACACAAATTTCCCTTTTCTCTGTGATATTACCTCTACAGGATAGTGAAAGAATCAGATTAGGACAAAGCATCTAGTAAACTGTGGTTAACAGAAGGTAAAGGCACCACAATGAGTACTACTGTAGTTGAAAAAGATGTCAGTGTGGTGCAGTAGAAAAAATTCTGAGCTTGAAGTCATAAAACCTAGTCTGAATCCTGGCTCTGCCATTTTCCTGCTACCTGTGGAGCCTTAGGCAGGTTGCTTAACTTCTCTGGGCCTCAGTTTCCACAACTGTAAACTGAGGGAATGGAGCTCTTCCACCTCCAAGTCTATGAGCCTATCAATCACAAACCTGTGTTTGTTGCTGTAATATTGCTTAAAAGCCCTAGCTCAGTCTATGCTTCAACCATTCTTTTGGAGTCTTTCTCCCATCTCTCTGCCTTTGCAGAGGTTCTTAATCTAGAGTATGAACTTTTTATAATTTTGATTACTGCATTTTCAATGTAATTGATTTCCTTTGTAATTTATCTTTCTAACTTAAAAAATTTATTATGAGTAGGTGGTCCATTAGTTTCACCAACCTGCCAAAGGGATTCAAAATGTAAAAAAAAAAAAAAAAAAGGTTAATAACTCCTGCCTGGAATCAACTCCTTTCTCCCCTCTGCCTCTTAGAATCCCTAGCTTCCTTCAAAGTTTAGTTCAAATGCCGTCTCCTTCCTACCCAAATAAATCCTTTTCTTATTCTACCAGCTGCTACTATTTCCCACCCTTCCCCTCTTCCACCACTTACTGTGATTTTATTGTGTGTATATATTTTCTATATGTTTTGTATATGTTATTTTCCCCTATAGAACAGAAGCTCCTTGAGGGCAGGCATTGTCATTTTTTTTTTCATTGTTGCTTATTCATCTCCATTGCCTAGTACAGTGCCTGGCATATGTTGTCATTACTGAGTCATTTTTCAGTTATGTCTGACTCTCTATAACCTCATTTGGAGTTTTCTTGGCAAAGATACTGGAGTGGTTTGCTATGTCCTTCTCCAGCTCATTTTACAGATAAGGAAACTGAGGCAAATAAGGTTAAGTGATTTGCTCAGGCTCACACAGCTAGTAGGAGTCTGAGGCCAGATTTGAATTCAGGAAGATGAGTCTTCCTGACTTTAGTCCTGGCAATCAATCTATCCACTGCACTGCCTAACTGGAATGTAATAAGTGCTTAGTAGTTACTTGATAATTTATCGGTTGATTGACGGACTCTTTGGTTACATGGTCCTTCTTTTATTCTTTTCTTATACCCCATGTGCATCTGAGCTTATCAGAAACTCATGATGAAGCCACATTAACCTTCTATCTCTTTCCTTCTTCATTGTGTTCATTTGTGATTGGATCCTATCAGGATTTTTTTTAAAAGTCTCCTGTTCTTCTTGAGCAGTTTTCCTTCTTAATGTCTCTGACCATTAGATTCATACCAATTTATCTCTGATGTTTTTACAAACATTTCTCCTAAAGTTCAGAATACATGGTTAAGCATGCACATTTTCCTCCTTGAATTCAAAGACTCAGGAGACACGGTCATTTTCTTTCAAGGTTCTTATCAATTTCGTTCCACCTGCTAGGTATTCTTGGTCAGAATTAGGTCCCTAGTGATAATTCTCTTTGTCACTTCTTTCTTTTAAATTGATGTAGCCATGGTCATTTTATTGTAGGATGAAAGAGAAAAGGAAATTTTTCATTTTCTCTGAAGACCAATCCAATCCAATGTGCATTTAAGCTAGGAAGGCCCTGTGCTAGGCACCAAGGACGCAAAGACCCAACGAAAAATCGTTTCTGCCCAGAAGGAGTTTACATTCTACTGAGAGTTATATTTTATGTAAACATATAACAAATAAACAAATAATACCATCAGCACAGCTCTCCTTTGAAATATTCAGGAGCTTCACAGGAAGAAAGATGGGGTAGAGGGTAAAAGGAAGAACATCGTTCCTAGTACTCAGTCCATCAATAAGCATTTACAAAGCACCTACTATGTGCCTAGCACTTGACCCAAAGTAGGTTCTATGGCTTCCATAGAAGTTATTATGAGTGCCATTAGTCTACAGGAATTGCTGCTGTTTAGTCATTACAGTTGTGTCCAACTCTTCGTGACCTCATGTGGGGTTTTCTTGGCAAATATCCTAGAGTGATTTGCCATTTCCTTCTCCAGCTCCTTTTACAGTATAAAGCAACTTGCCCAGGGTCACACAGCATAAGTCTATGGTCAGATTTGAACTCAGGAAACTGAGACTTCCTGATTCCAGGCCCAGCGCTCTATGCACATGGTGCCACCTAGCTGCCCCACACATAAGAATAGAGTATTGTTAAATTACGTTTTGCTTCACTAGTCCCCTTTTAGTCAAATCTCTCAATTCCACCCCACCCCCTTCCCAACTCTGTTGAAACTGAATTGAAAGCTCTGCCCCTGGGATTGAATGTTTTCAAATGAATCAAATTAATTGATTAGTTGTTTTGGCATTGTATAGACTCAGCTTTTGCTTTTTGCCTCTTTTCTTTTAAATGCAGATAACAGTGTTCAACTCCTACTTACGACTAGATAAAAGAGTAACCAAGTTTGAATGTGTTATTTTTAAAATGTATATTTAGTGGTAATAATTGTTTTGATTCAAGAAGGTTGAATAATTTCACACAAATCAAGAAAACAAAGATTGACTATAATATGAGAAGAAATTGTGTAAGGAACAGATGCTTTTAATTTTTCTGTGTTAGGACAGCCTAAAAACCCCATGTCTGTTGGGAAAAATTGTTTTTCTTCCTTCTTTCCTTCCTTCTTTCCTTTTTTCTTTCCTTTCTTCCTTCCTTCCTTCCTTCCTTCCTTCCTTCCTTCCTTCCTTCCTTCCTTCCTTCCTTCCTTCCTTCTTTCCTTCCTTCCTTTGTTCCTTCCTTCTTTCCTTCCTTCTCTCCCTTTCTCCCCTCTTTTTTTTCTCCTCTTTTAATTGAGTAGATCTATAAGGCTCTTTCTGCTTTTCAGCAATCACTCTTTATAAATAAAAAATGATGCAAAAATGATGGCAAAAACCCCAAACCATATCTTATAGTCCTTCTGTTCATTCCCCATCCTCCTTTCCTGGAGCCTACTACAGTGTTCCACAGTGGGTGCTCAGTTATACGCATGATGTTTCAGCCTGGTTGGTGTTAGGATTTTAAATGGACTTCACAAAAGAATTACATCAGCCATTCTATGTTGGAAGCAATAGGCCTTTATTCTTCACATTTAAGAGAGTATATAGCTTGTGGAGAGACAACACAGGCTGGGAACACGAAGACAGGGAACAGGGGCAAAAAAGGAAGGATGTTAGGGCAGCCTCTACCCTCAAATTGGGGTAGCAGTTGACATCTCTAAGACAGGATAGTGAAGGGATTCAACCAGAAATGCCATCAGACCCTTATAGCGATAGTTTTCAGGCCATGCCAGGAGGAAGAAGCACACAATAGTTTAACAAGAAGCCATTCCCTGGACTTGGCACCTTATTACACCAGGTTCTCACCACTCCTTCCAGGTTCAAGAGGGTAGAACTCCTGAGTCTGTGGTCCCTCTAAGCATCAAGGCAGTGCTGAAGAAGGCCCTCAGAGCGAAGCTAGAGGTTTCCAAAAAGGAAGATTCCAGAAAAGAGCCAAATACAGCTATCAGATTGAATATTTTAGTTTTTGGGCAACATTTCACTTCATATCCCAGATTAAATTGGAACCTAGCCAATGAGGGGTTAACAAAAACTGCTTTTCCTTTTCATAGGCATGGCAGTGAGGAAAGTAACTTAGGTGTTTTAGGCTTGGGGACTCTCTAGTGTCCAGAAGGTATTAAAATAAGTCTACTCTGTTTGCATGTGCCCAAGAGGGTTTGGGAAGTCTGGGCTGGTGGTCCCTACAGACTGACACCTGATGACTAATTCAGATGTTACCCTCAAGTCATAAGACTTCTTTATTGGATATTAAGATAGTGACAATTAAGGTAGTGACACCATCTCCCTGGATGCTTAGGGAAGGCAACAATGAGTTGGGTTCCACTAAGACGAACCATTGATCCACCAATTCTAAGTTAAGAATTTATTAGCAGCTCTGCTTTTTGCGGAAAGATCCAGAAGATATTCAAATAGTTAAAGTCTTCCATTCCTACTATATTATGCATTCATGCCATGTCTATAATCTGATTCTTGAACTACTCATCTATTTCCTTTTTGTATCTTTGTGGTCTATAGTATAATCCTAAGACAATATTAATTCTGTGTCCCTTTCATTGATCCTCACTCCAGCGTTTTCTCCTACGTTGCTTCTTCCCTCCTTCCTGTCCTCTAGTTCATGGATTATCTCATATGAGTACATCTTCTTAATATATCCTGCCCTTAGTTGTTCCTTTCTTCTGAAATGAGGTATACCCTTCCAGAGGCATTTTCCAGTAATGACTCTCATCCCATTAAGTCTCAGCAACACCTATGAGGTCAGATTTGCCTTCTTTGCATTATCTTCTCTTGTTCATCCTGTTTATTACCCTTACTTGCACATAGATATAAGGCCATGGGTTTTATAATCAATTCTCTTCTTAGATATTGCATTTCATGAACTATCTATCTTCTCTTCTGCTATTTTTCCTTCTATATTATATCTAATACTTTCTGGGGGTACCAAGTACTTCGGATCTTCTTGGCCAGTTTTCACTTTTTGCCCTCCTTTTTAAGTTTGAAACTTTCTTGATTAGATTCTTACAGCAACCAGATTTTTTTTTAACTAGGCACTTCATCCCTGGCCAAGAATCTATTACTTTAGTGTGGTCCAAAAAGTGAAATTCTACATCACGTCCTAACTAAACCAGACTTTCTCTTCTAAAGTCCTCATCTTCAGCTGGCAGCAGTGAAGTGACCACAACTTGTGGACCTATATTCTTCTTCCTGCAAGGATTTCCAAAATCCTTGAGAGCACCTTTGGGTTCCTTCTGGTGATCTTATCTGTCCCCAGATGAATCACTAGGAGTACACAGAGGTTGTTATTTTTTTTTAAACAGGTCTCAGGAGACTCTCTGTCGTGAGCCAGATACAGCCTCTGGAAGACAGCACACCTCTTTATTGTTCAGCTTCAGGTTGAGAAAAGGCAGCCTCAGGGCCCACTGGTGACCTCAGTCACCGATCACGACTGACTTTTATCTCATTATTGTTGCTGTGTTTTCATTTTAAATTTAATGACCAAGACCCATCCCTGATCCTTGTTTCTGGGAGTACCACCATAAAACTGTTACGTTCTTGAGGAAAGGAATCATATCTTGAGCATTTGATTTATAGTGCAGGCCTCATCTAGAAACATATAATACAATAATAATAATAATAGCTAGTATTTCTATAATGCTTATATCCTAGTCACTGTAATCACTTTATACTCATTATCTCATTAGATTCTCATAACAACCTTGGGAGAGAGGTGCTATTATTATTCTCATGTTACAATTGAGGAAACTGAAGGAGGCATAAGTTATGTGATTTGTCCAGGGTCACACAGCTAGTAAGAGTCCGAAGCAGGATTTGAACTCAAGTCTTCCTGACCCCAGGCCCAGGGCTCTAAACACTGAGCCACCTAACAGCCAAATGCTCTTTTGTGATGACAATTAAAGATGAAATATAACGGGAAGATCACTGGATATAGAGACAATAGATCTAGGTTCAAGTTTAGTCCATTAATTAATAGCTGTTTGGTACTGGGAAAGTCATTTAACCTCCCTGGGTCCCAGTTTTCCCACTTTAAAATGGATATTATAATAATAATTCCACTACCTCACAGGAATATTGAGGAAAGCACTTTACAAATCGTAAGTGTTGAGGCTGAAAGATATAACTTAGGACCATAAAATCATAAATTTAAAATTGGAAAGGACCTGAGAGGTCATGGAACGCAGCCCCTTATTTTACAGAAAAGGAAACTGAAGCCTCTTCTAGCTATATAAATATAAATGTAAGGTACTACTGTTGGTTGGATTAGGCTTGAAGAGGTGAGGAGGAATTCCATGAAGGTGAAAAAGGTTAAACTAATGACTTTTTAATAAATATCTTGAAATTTTACTCTTCTGAAATGTTTTATATTCATGGATTTTTATAGCTGAAAGGGAGAAAAAAAAAGGCCATTTAGCCCAACTCCATCATCTTACAGGTGAGGAAACCAAAGTGAAGAAAGGAAGCAAGGAAGGAAGGAAGGGAGTGTATTGTTAATACAATCTAAAGATTTTCCCATCCACTAATAGGCCCACGTGACCTGTCTGCATCACATGGAGGTCTGAGTCACATGAGCCTGTGGTGGGAGGAGCTTGCTGAGTGTGTGGAGCAGGAAGGGGCAGAGCAGAGCTGAGAGGAAGTGAGACAGAGCAGTCAGAGCTGGGAGAGAGACACAAAGCAGCAGCTAATGTGAGTGAGAGAGGGAGTGATTTTGCCCTTGTTGGTGGGGAGGCCCTAACAGAGGGAAAGCTTGGGGATGGCAGTGCCCCCTCCCGTTGATAATGTGTATAGATTTCTTTGTTGCTATGATGGATTTGGCTTTCTGGTATTTGAATAAATGGTTTCCCCTTCAGTGAAGAAAGTCTGTTATGCTGTGAGTAAAGCATTAGCCACATAGGAAGGAAGGAAAGAAGGAAGGGAGGAAGGAAGGAAGGGAGGGAGGGAAATAACTTTGTGCCAAGAACTAGGTTGGAGATACAAATATGTACAAGCAAACAAGACAATCTGTGCCCTCAGGGAGCTTATATGCTAATGGAAGAACACATACAGGGAAGTTAGAAAAGGTAGGGGAGGGGGCATGATTTAGAAGCCTTTTTGGAAAAGGTGGGGAAGTGATGTGGTGGTCTGGCTCCAGTCACCTATGAGAGATCCCAGAGGTCAAATCTAGATCTGTTGAGAAGGGAATTGAGAAGGATGGACAGAGAACAGGAGACAGTTAGAAACAATTGTACAGTTAAGTGACCTGGCCAAGGCTGTACAGCTTATCACTGGTAAAGCTGAAACTAGAACCAGATCTCTGACTCCTTGTCTAGTATCCTTTTCCATCATGCCTTGATACAATGCTCCCAAACTAATTTTCTGCCTATGTGTTTTTATTGCATTTATTACAGTTCTACTGAGACCAATAGTACACTGGGACATTATCAGTTAATCAGCTAAAATTGGAAGTTCTTGGAGGCTTGGTTAAAGATCCCTAGAAGTTTCAAGGACAACAAATTCTATGTTCAAGCCATTATAACTACAACTAAATTGTAATGCTCTACAGCACATTATAAACTTGTGAAATGGAGTTTCAATATTCAATGAATATTTCAAGCCTTGGAATTACCAAGAAGGAAATTCTACTTGGAAAAGAGCCTATAGCCTAATCCACAGTCCCGCCTTCTGGTTTCTCTTTGAAAACCATCTGTTTTGTTGATGGACGGGCTGAGCTCAGAAACCAGATGTGTTTTCCAGAGAAGAAGATGCTGTTCTTCTAGAAGACAGAAAATCTGACACAAGACAAAAGGCAGGAATTTGGTTGTTTATCTTAGTTGTTAGATGTGGAAAAAATGAACAATCTCTCTTCTTAAAAATACTTTGGCAGGTTCAGGCTTTTGTGACTCCTTTCTGTTTACAAGTCTATGCTAACAGAATTATAGGACTGTTTTCCTTGAATATCTTACCCTGAGGTGGTATTGCTTGTAACTCCAACTGCCAGAACACTTTGTGCTTCCATGGACACTTTCACAAGTGCAACACTTAGTAACAGCCCGGACTTGGTGTAGCAACTAGGCATCTTTAGCTTGTTTGTATTCTCAGATAATGGAGAACAGAAGAAATAAGTAGTCTTAGCCAGTATGAAAAATCACCAGAGAGGGTTGGAAGTGAAAGAAATGAGGTTAAATCTAAGCAGGTAAATAAGATTTAGTGCCTTCTCCCTTGAGGATGGGAAGGTTGCATTTCAAGATGCCACAGTTTAACTTTATTTAAATAAAGAATGTTATTAATTTATCCCTAGTTTCTTTTGTAGGGCCCTGCTCAAAGCCAGGTGGATGGTTTTTTTTTTTCTGGCCACATATAGAAAATAAAGAAAGGAATGTAGAACAAAGGACTGAACTGAATAAGGTGGAGAGTGATGGTTTCTAGTGCCTCACCTTAAGGAGTTTTCTTCATTTTACCCCTTCCATTTTTTCGCAGTTTTGTATGGGCACAAAAAAATAACACAGAAATAAGAAATGCAGAACCTCAGATGCAGACAGCCTTTGCCAGTTCGTTGAAAAGCTGCTTCTAAAATGTTTTGGAGTAGGTTTAATAGGACAATCAGACTTTAAATGGGAAGTATAAGGACTTTCTAACCCCAAATCAGAGAAAGGTTTGGAACAGACACACTATACTTGGAGAATAGAAAGTTGAAATGTTAAAAAATGATTTAATGCCTTTGGCCACTACTTAGCTTGCTGGAAGCTGTGTTTTAAAAGTAATTAGCCCCCGAATGCAAGGCTGTCCTTTTAGAGAGGAAGAACCCTTTTTTTCCACTGATGGTGAGGGTATTTATGGAAAAATGTATTCTAGATTTATGGAAAAATGATCTAGTACTACTTTAAAAAATACTATTTCATTAAATGCCTTTGTTTTGAGCTAATTGTGCTCTATAGCTAACTAGTAAAAGTAGCTATCTCGGTAGAGGTTCAGGAGCTATGTCCATGAGCTTATTCTTGGAGTGAATACAGAGTCGTACAATACCTTGAACCTAGGATAACCTATCTGGGGGCTTAGCTTATGAGAAAGGAGTGCCATAGGGGCTACACTTTTCAGTGTGAACTAAAATACATGAATCCTACATGATAGTAGGATGTAAACCTTGAAGGAAAGACATATTTGGCTCTATCTTGTAGGAAGTATGAGAAATGATTCTAATGTTATTTTCACGATTTCAATTCAGCACATTTAAAAAACGTTTATTGGGCATCCTCCCTGTGAAAGGAATTGTATAGATGCTTAATAAATAGGATGATCTCTCATGCTTCCTAAAAGATAGAATATCTCACATTATCTTCCTAAGCAAAGATTCTGAGGGATATAAGCATGGCCCTATGCTGGGTAGATTTATCAGTACTTGATTTTTCTACCTTTGGCTATATAAGACTTCAGTTTGCTAAAAAGCCAATGTGGTACAGTTGGAAAGATCACTTGATTTGAAGTCAGAGGGCCTGGGTGCAGATCCTGCCTTGCCATTTACTATCTGTCTGTGCTTGGGCAAGTCAAGTCACGTAATCTCTCTGGGTCTCAGCTTCCTCATCTGAGAAGTGAGAGAGGTAGACTAGATGAACACTTAACATTCCTTCCAGTTCTAAAACTAAGCTTGGATCATCTCTTTATTCTGGCCTTAGATTAAATACAGCGAAGAATCCCATTGACCTGAGAAAGTTATCTAAAGTTTTTCTGGTATATGATCACACAGGCCTATAAATTTTGGGAATATTCTTGGTAAATCTTAATCAATGAATACTTCTGGTTTCTAAATATTTTTAAGAGAACGTTGTACATCATTGATCTAATAAAAGGGTAAGGGAACAAGCACTTATTAAATACCTACTATGTGCTAAACACTGTACTAAGTGCCTTACAATTGTGATCTCACTTGATCCTCTAATATTATCCCCATTTCACAGATGAGGAAACTGAGGCAAACAGCAGTTAAGGGACTTGCCCAGAGTCACACAGTTAGGAAGTATCTGTGGCTAGAACTGAACTCAGGTCTTCTTGAGCCTATGTTACCCACTGTGCCACAGAACTAGTAAAATCTAGAGCCATGAAGATTGGCTGGCCCTTAGACTCAGGGCACAATAGAAATTAGGACCAACCTCAAGTCTATCAGGATCCTGCTTCCTGGCAAGTATCTCCAAATGAACACTAAACACTTGAAACTCCTCAGAAGATCTTCGTGTTATTCTTGATATGAATACAAATGGTTTCATTCTGCTGTCTTTTTTTTTCTTAGCAAAATCACACATGTCTCCAACATCTTTGATACTTCAAGACAATGAGTCATGGCATTTAATGTCCTCCTCCACAGTCCAGTCTGAATACTAATTACAGCTGCGGGCCTATGGAGTTTATTCTTTCCAATCAGATGGCTCCGAAGGAGATGGAATTCTCAGAGCTATCTCCTAAAAAACATATCTTGACCAGGATTGGTTTGGGAGGCATGGTAGCTACCTCAGGGAGTTGACTGTAAGGGACCATTTCCAAATCCAGAATATTTCCCCTTGAATGGGACAATATCAGTGTGGATCAAGGGGTTCTGCTCCAGTGGAGAGAATCTTAATGGATTTTCAGTTTGGCCTGGGATTCTCTTAAGTGTTTGAAGATCTAAGGATCTCCCAAAAGGTGCCAAGAGCCAACCTGTCTGCTCAGGAATCCTCCAAACACCAAAGGCAAATTCAAGCCATTTAAAATTTTCTGTACCAGCTCAAGGCCTACTCCCATCTTTAAAAGGATCTCTTGTATAAACTAAGGGATCACTAGTAGTTGGGGAGAACAGACTAGTGATATCCAAAGGGATGGTATGCATCTAATGGAGTGTACATTAGGTGTTTTTTTTCCTCTAATAGAAACCAGAATGTTATCTAACATTAAGCCGAATACAAGTATAAATAGTACATTCTGCAAAAGATGGTGGAATAAGCTCATTTGCTTAAGATTTTAAAAAAAAAGTTTATTAGACTGCCTCATATTATACAACACAAAGGCTTTTACTGAGTTTTTCTTTAATGGGAGAGAAGAAAAATATGACTGAGGTTTTTTGAGATGAATGAGAATATATATCCAGAGGGGGAAGGGTTTGAATCACATAAACTTTGTAACTGAATTTGGGCATTTGTTTCATTGCTCTAATAGAGATGGTTCTTGTTGTTGTTTTTAGCACCTATAGAAAGAAATAGGATGTAAATAGCAAAGACAAAGAACATTTTAAGGAAATACGCATCTGTGGCTACTGAGTGCCTGTTTTGAATTACATTTAAATTGCTTGAAGACCATTTGGCAAATGGAAAAATTTAAGTTGGTTTATGCTTTTCCATGGACAATTTAGGGTTTTTTTCCCTGTTATTGTTATATCTATGCTTTTGCATTCAAATCTTTTCAACCAGCATGGGGAAGAGAAAAACATTGTGTTAAAGGCTTTTTAATGACATAGTAACTCCTCTTGACAAACAGTGGATCTGTTCCATTATCTTATCTGCCAAAAAAGAAATATCTTCCAGGAAAATAATATGTGCTTAATCATGAAAAGGCATGAGCTTTGAAAGCATCAAATGATAGAATATGCCATAGTAATAAGTACTCTACATCCCAAAATGAGATCGGTTCTTTTGATTATCTTGCAGTAACATTTGTGGCAATGCCGTTCTCCGATAACCACTCCAGACACAATAAAGTATAAAATGGTTTTCACCAACCTTGACTGTTGTGTGAAATAAAACAAACAAATACACTGCATTTGCTAAGTTTGGAGTTTCCCTGTATGCATTTGTCCATATTCATCATCTTCACTACCACGATGGAGTACTTGAAGAGATTCTATATTAGCTATAGAAACACAACTCTTCTACCTCTTTGGGATTTTAAGTACCTACATAGCAGCTAGGTGGTGCAGTGGATAGAGCACTGGGCTTGGAATCAAGAATACCTGAGTTCAAATCCCACCTCAGACTATGTGATCCTGGGCAAGTCACTTAACCTTGTTTGACTCAGTTTCCTCATCTGTAAAATGAGCTGGAGAAGGAAATGGCAAACCGCTCTACAAAGAAAATCCCAAATGGGGTCATGAAGAGTCAGACACAACAGAAATGACTAAACAGCCACAAACCAATCAGATGGCATGAGCCATTTCTTGTTCATCTTTGTATATTCCGGTGTCTTATATGAAGGAGATGCTTACTACGCGTTTATTGGAAAATGGCTTTAGGCCTCCAAAGTACCTTCTGCCCTTGGCGCCTCTCTGTCTGATTAGAGAGAGGAATACTCCCAGAACCTCCATTTAAAGAGGAAGCTTCAGAAACTTCTTCATCCCAGAAGGTCACTTCAGCCATGGAACTGACCTTCCTGCCCTGCCTCCCAGCTCTTAATCTCCTTTCATATGTTGTCTTCCCCATTAGAATATAAGCTTCCTGGGGTTAGGAACTGTCTCTCTTTTTGCTTCTATTTGTATCCCCAATGCTTAGCAAAGTGGCTGGCACATAGGAAGTACTCAATAAATGCTTGTCGACTGACTGACTCAGTTGAGGCAGTGTGTTGTAGTGGAAAGCATGCTGATTTGAGAGTCAGAGGATTCGGGTGCAAATCCTATGCCTTCCCCTTACTAGCTATCTGACCCTGGGCAAGTCGCTTGTAGCTAGGCTTCAGTTTCCTCAACTGTAAAATGAAGGAGTTGGATTTGATGATGTCTAAGGTTTATCCTACTAGCTCTAAGTCTATGGTTATATTAATGGAATTGAGGTAAGCCATTATGCCATCAATTATACACTTAGATCAATATTCTTAAGGTATTTAGTTATTAATTTACTATAGACAGTGAGAATTAATTATGTATGTACAAACTTTCTGGCTTCTTGGCCAATAAAAGAACAAAAAATGATTTAGTGGCCAACACTAGAGCTAGGCTCTTGCTCATTCCCTCTCACCATCTAGCTCTTTCCTTCCTGTTCCCCGAGTCTTTGTCCCAATTCAATTCAACAAACCTTTATTAAGCACCTACTATGTGTAAAGCACATTGCTCTGTCCTAGAGATGAAAAGATGGGAAACAACAAAGTCACTGCCCTCCAGAAGTTTATAATCTAATAGAAGGGAATGAAGCATTTATAAGAATAAGTTAGAATAAGATTAAGTGCATAGGAGAAGTCAAAGTGGCCCAAGAGACTCAAGGAAGGAGTGATCACTTTTAGCTTTGGCTGGTCAAGTAAGGCTTCAGGGGGCAGAGAGTACCCTAGTTGAATTTTGAAGGATGTCAATAGGCTGAGAGGAGGCTGGAGCATAGAGCGCATGAAAAGAAATACTATGACATAAAACCAAAAAAGGTTGGAATTGGATTTTTGAGAGCTTTGAATGCCAGAGTTAATAGTCTATATTTTTATTTCGTAGACAATGGGAGAGGAAGTGGGGCATTGATGGTATTTTGAACAGGAGAATGATTCAATCAACTTGATCCAGAGTCCAGGACCATTTATTTCTATCCCAACATGTAAGGAAACTTTTATTGGAATACAACTATTTCAAAGTATACTGAAATTGAGCTGGATGACCTATTCTTATTTTCTCTAAGTATTTAGTATGGACCTTTTCTGGGTTCCTTCTGGGTCCTTGGATTTTATTAGCCCAATGTGGGCATATACTACACATTTTGTTTATTCAGTAAGTATAGCATTTTGGATGTTGGGGGTATTTAAGTAGGACAAAGTTCATCAGCCCTATTCAATCCTTCACCAGTCCCCTTTGATTTGCACAGATCATGATTGGCATCATGGGGATAGAAAGGAGTTGAAAGGAATTTTTTTCACTTTAAGTCAAAAAAGAGATTATACTGAGACCCAAAGTGACAGAAGGAGAAAAAAAGTTCAAAAGCTTGCCTTTAAATGCCAAAGGAATTTTCTACCTAAGTGGATGGATGTTACTAGCTGGAGTCTGAATCACAAAAAAAAGCTAAATATAACTTTTGGTCCATAGGCTAAAGAGCTAGCAAACCTCACTCCACCCATGAAGAAGAAACCACATTGCAGCCAAAGATCAATAGATGGCTGCAGAACACAGAAATGTGCAGCAGAGAAACTTAGAGACCAATGAGATGGTATCACCAGGAGGTATCAGTGGCTTTGCCATGTTAGGCATGTGAATTACCTCTCTATATGTATTCCATGGTCATATATGCAAGGAGACTTTGAAATTGGTTTTATTCTTTTCCTCTGTATAGGAGGAAAGAGGAAGAGATCTTCTTTGTCACTTCTTTAGCTATGCTGTCTGATTAAATATCTTTTGTTTTATATGTCCTCATGCTGATCTAGTAAAAAGGAAACACATTGGTGGGAGTTTGTGAGCTAGGGTTTACAGATACAGCATGGATACAGATCTACAAAGTACCTCAAACCTGGGGTAGATTACTGGGGGCCCATATGTGAGAGGGAGATGTGTGTCTTACACTTATAACATTCTTATAGCAATCCATGAATAATATGTAGCACCCTCTATGACTTAATCACCTGGGAAAGAGACTAAGAAAAGGAGTATATTCTTTCTTATTGGACGTTGGAATATTCAAGAAGAGAATGCCAAGGCTTTTTCATACCGCTGCTACATTATTTCTGATTTTTTTACCCTATTTCAACTCCTCACAAGGGAGAGAACCTGTGTTGCATAACAGCCCTAGGAATGAGCACTTATCCTTTCAGAACTACTAAATGGTTTATTATTCATGGTCCATATTGTCCCTGTGAGAAGGGAAAAAAGCTGGCCTAGATCTTAGATGAAGCATCATTACTGCTGTAACAGAATCTGGGAGCTTGGTAGCCGTAATGCTGTACTTCATATGAAAAAAGGGAATGGGAGGAAAAAAAGCAAACCTGGATAAGCGATATCATTTGAAAATAACATTTCACACCCAGATCTCCCCCACCACCCCCCCCCAAACCCTTGTGATATAACACAGTCACAATATGGTCTAATTTAGTAACATATGTAAGAAAGGAAGCAACATTTCTATAGACAGCTGACTGGCAAGATTGACTTTGACTGATTCACAGAAAGGAAGAATTTTTAAATGAAACCCATTAGTTTCATCCAGATATCATTTTTAGATTTGGAAATGGCTTGCAATAGTTCAGTTTTAAGTGTATTTTTTCTATAACCCTGCCAGAATTTTAACATTTGCTAAGTTAAGGATATATACTCTTCACCCAGGGAACCTCTCACTATGCTTGCAAAGTTCATTACTTTTTTTTGACAGTACAGATGGTATTTTTCTATATTGGCAAGATCTGTGTTCTAGCCAATATTAAGAATGGCTCCACCAAAGTTGGAGAACCAAGTGGGGCCTTTTGAAACCAAATGAAACACACTTTGAAGGAATTTTATTGAAAATGTTAATATAATTTACTTCTGACTTATGATAAACCAAATAAAAAACAAAATTAAATCCATTGGAGGGTAATTATGAAACGTTTAAACTTTGAGAACTTCCCTTTATTAATTTTAAAAGTCTACTGAACTATTGTTCACTTAGACAAAGTTGTTTTTTGTTGTTGTTTTTAAATTTACCTAAATCAGAGTTAGTAATACAATGTTGAATGGCCCTAGGGTACGCTCAGCTTTTTGGCAGGGCTGTCTGCAAACTGCTATTTCCAACATGCAAGATACAATATTTATGTTGCTTAATTGAATCAACCAAAAATGATTGAGTCATTTCTTCAAGTGCTCAAAATGATTGTGACAGAGCCCTCACATCATGACAGGGTCAAATTCACTTGTTTGTTGAAATTGCAAATAACCAGGCTGGCCATTTTGTGGTCCATTTCTTTTGCTACTTTTAATAAAACTGAATTGGATCAATCACATGGCAATATTAACTGCTGAGCAATTAACCTACAAATGGTTGACCCAGGCAGCTGTTCAGACCTGGATAATCTCATGCTTCAAATCAACACTAGATGAAGTTGGGGGATTACCCCATTGTTGCTTATAATTTATTCATTATCTCTCTGCCCCCTCCCTCCCCTTTTGTGGGAATAATATCTATGAAATTGATTTCCTGAACATTTTTTCCTGATGTAGTAGATTACATCTGGAAATATTGAGCTGGCACTTCGTCTTTGATTGGAAGTCAATATGCAAAGAGATCTTAAGCTTCTCATAGACTTCCTTATCCCTACAGCCTCAACAATAAGACCTAAGGATATGGAAGCATACTTCAGCTCGCCTTACGTTTTGTGAGGAGTTGAAAAGATCACATACCACATGCTGGCAGAGGCACTGGCCTGCATATGGCAAAAGTAGGAAGGGACTAAACTGCTAACAGTGATTTGCTCTCTTGATGCAGAACCTGTCATAGTGGAGGATATCAAGGAAGAACTCGTTTTCCCTCATTGCTTGGGCAAAATCCTCCTAGCCAATGAAATTAAAAAAAAAATAAACTTATTTTAATGGAGTCTTCTCTTGCCACTCTTTCCACAGAAGCTCACAAAACTATCTAAAAAGCTTGAAGGAATTGCCAGGAGAAAGTGTCTATGCCAATGAAAATCCAGGTCTTTTATAAGAAAAATTTCCTTTGTAATTGTATTACTGTTTGATTTCCCATGATAGGATGGGCCTGTCATGGAGATAGGGGAGACCAATTTGAACTTTTTGTGATTTGGCTCAATGACTAGGGACATCAGCTGGAAATACTTCATGATTCACAATAAGGACTTTCCATGGTAGTTCCAAAAGCCATAGTAATAATGGAATTTGGTACTTAATAGAAGGGACCTGTCCTCTAATCCAAGAGGTCATTTTTCAGATGAAGAAACTGAGGCCCAGAAAGGTAAAGTGATTTGCCCATGGTCATACAGAAAGTAAGTAGCAAAGCTGAGATTTGAACCCAGGTTCTCAAACTCCAAATCCAGTACTCTTTCCACAACACTAGGTCCTCCAGAGGGGGTATTTTTTAAGAAATGTGGGACACACTTTCGTTCTCCTCCCACAGAAAAATGGACAGTTTTTCTAACAATACATAAGAGGAGGATAGAGTAAGAAACAGCAAAAAGTAGGAAGAAAAAAGTATAATAATCAAAGTAAGTGACTTTCATGTCCCATTTTATTTTGTCAGATAGGCCCAGGAGGAAAGAGCAAGTAGGGCACTGGCCATAGGTTTTTGTATCCTATGTGTTATTCTCTTTTATTGATAGATGTTCTATTTTTTAAAATTACTATTCCTTATACTTTCTTCATACATGTAAGTGCTTTAATCTTCTGTTTCACCTTACTCTTGTGAATATAACAATTGGATAAAATGGAACATATAAATTGGATAAGTGGTCTGTCTTTTATTCTCCCTTAAATTATGCTATGTTTAATCAATATGAAAGAAGATCAGGAAATTTCTATTCAGCCTTGAACAACTACAAAATTAAACAGAGTGAAGGGTGGCAGTATAATCTGTGTATAATAACCCTCTTAAGAACTGCCTTGCTACAGATAGATTCTGTTATCAGGGATATATGTCTGTAACAGTGATCTCTTTAGAGATCGCAAATAAAAAGAACAGACAATTTAGATCTGTTGTTGTTGCTGTGGAGGAACACAGTAAATACAGTTTAACTTCATCATCACTGAGGTATAGGAGAACATATGAGTATTACAGTCAACCAAAGAATGAACCGAGTTTTGAATGTGCCTTCCAATCTTGGTGTATTTTTATTAATAGTCATATAAATAGCCCTACAAGGAGAGGAAAAGGAAGGGAGGAAGGGGAGATACTTTGGAATAGCTTGTATTCATTCTGAAGGGAATGAACCAGTGCCACAAAAAAAGAAAGCCAGGGGTCTTCATCCTCTTCTTTTTCCTCCCCAACTTTCTCCCTACACCCCAACTGGGTCATATCAAGTCATGGCACTGGAAGCAACATTAGCATCCATCTAGTCCACCCTGTATCTAAACAGGAAATCACTTTAGAATAGCTAAGTAATAAAGAGAGGCTACGATTTTCCCCCCTAAATTCTTGTGGATGCCTTATTGGTATACCCCAATTACTGCTTGGGCATTTTAGTTGGGTATCAACAAAGATCACTCACTCAGGTAAGTAGGTAACTGAAGTCAGGTCACATACTCTAAGTTTCACCTTCTTCATGTCTGATCATTTCATGTGAACAAGACTGTTTCTACTATGTAACATTCAAAGCTATTAAAAATAATTAGGCCCTAGAGTGGGCCATTTGTCTGAAATGGATCTGATATCTGGAGAAAGCTGGGATAAAGAGATATGGTAGAGATCGGAGAGGATGAGATTAGTAGCAAAATAAAATCAGTGCCTAGTGCCTACTTACGTTTCTTGAGAGTTTGAGCTCTAGTCTTATGAAAAAGATATTTAACTTGCATCAGAAGAGCATATACAAATATGCATATTATACACACACTTGTATGTGCAAGTGAGTGTAAGTGGTGTTGGGTAATCCATCTCTACAAACAAGGACCAAGTTCCAAACAATTGACCCTTAGAGCCAAGGGTTACATATGTGTATACACATACATGTGTATAATGATATGTATGTGTATGAATTCTATGGGTATGAATAAATGATATAGAAACAAATTTGGCCCAATGAATTCAGACTGTGCAGGGCATATATATTTTCGCTTCATGTACCTCATATCTTTTTGCCTTAGTTTTTTCCTTTACTGTGTTGTCAACATTTATTGTAGCTATCTTTAGCACTCCTAGCAATTGCAGGGAAAGCATTTAATATCTTTTTGTTGAAGTAGCAAAACACAGTATGAAAAATGGAGCCATTTTTTCCCTTGAAAATTTGCATCAGGATAGTGAGCAATTAGGAGCTTTATTACCACAGCTTTTGTGCGTCCTCATCAAACACACATTAAGAGTTTGTTTGAACTTTTAGAGCAACTTTTAATTTTTCTTTGTCAATATAAATGTTTCCATTATACTCATGGAACTACCTAATGATCTCTGGGAGAGTAGTGAAGGAAGAAATATTAATGCCTGACATGCTTATCATTTAGCTGATGTGTTTCCATTAAACATGCTATTAGAGAAGGACCAGATGGTTCAAGGCATGGGTAATGGGCTACAAAGCCTTTTGCCTCTGTGTCGGTGGATCAAACATCTCAGATGGGATGGCCCTGACCATACGATTACTATTTAGTAATGCAGAAGGAATGAGCTAGTGGTTTCAGGGCAGTTCTTTGTGGTCAGTGTCTAGTCCAGAAAAGGTTCCCTAGTCAAAAGAATATTGGAATAGAAGTCAGAAGTCCTAGACTATAATTTCAATGTTCACTAACTAGGTATGTGACCTTGGGTAAGTCATTCTACGATCCTTTGGCCCAGTTTCCTTATCTGTAAAATGAGGATCATAATACCTGCTCTATACATGTCGTAGGATTATTGGGAATATCAAATAACATTCTGTGAAGGCACTTTGAGAAGTATTGCATATTATAATTATATTATTATACTACGTTATCATTTGTTAACAGCATTTTAATGTCTTCAGAGAAAGTATTAATTCAAAGAAATTCTTATGGCATCAATAAGTCAACAAATATTATTAAGGGCCTACTACTAAGTATGGCTACTAAGATATCACATATAAGACATGTCTATATGTACATGCTTGAAATGGATGTAACTGGCAGCTATTCTAACCTGTTATACTTCATTGGCAAAGTGCTAAAAGTAATGGGGTTAGTATTGCTGAGTGCCAGTCACAAGTCATCATGTCACAGAGTCATCTAAAGAGGCAAGAGAAACTAGAACAATGTTCAGTTTCATCTACTTCACCCCCACACAGAGACAACCTAAGAGTTTCACTCTCACTATAAGAGGGCTCCCAAAATGAGAATTAGGCACTTAGCTGGCAGGTGTGATTAAGCAAACCTAGATGCTGAGTCAATTTGGCCCCGTTATATAACAAAGATCTTCACTCATTTCAGTCATTTTGCTCAAAACACGTCTTCACTGAGGCAAACTATTGTTGGAGTAACTTGACTAAAGAAAAACGCCTTTAGACTAGATTCAAAAGTATATATGCACTCCTACTAACCTTATAAGACACAGGTCAACATAATGGAAAACAGGACAGGAAATAGACATATGAAGGCAGCAAATGTCTTAAGGCCCAAATTTGTTCCGCACTTTTTTTTAAACTTTTGTTTCCATAGTTCAAAACACATGTTTCTCCTGTCTCCTCTGACTTTTCTTTGTCCCTTCATGCTCACATTCAAGAAAATGCTAAGTTCTGTAGATCCTATTTCTGCGTCTTAGATCTCTCTTGTCCTTTCTGTTTTACTCCTGAAGGCACCCCAGCCTAGACGATGACCGTAGCCTTCTAAATGTTCTTCCCACTTCCAGTTTCTTTTTCTTCTAATCCATTCTGTACTCTTGTCTGATTACGTAGCTTTGGAACTAAGAAAATTTAAAGGTCACCTAATAATCTATGATCATATTGCTCCTCTGCTTAAAAGCCTACAATGGCTCCCCATTGCTTGTACAAATAAGTCACAACTACTGAACCTGGTATTCCAGATCCTGCACAATATGGCCCAAATCTATCGTTTTCAACTGTATGTGTCACTACACATACTCTACACTCTAGGAAAACTGTTCCTTGGCCATGCCCAATCTACTGTCTCACTTCCATGCATGACTGTTTTTTCTGAGTTGATCATTCTACCTGAAATACTGTCCTCTCTCCCCATGGCTTTCCTTATATCTATCCATGGAAAATCCACTCATTCTTTCTTTTTTTTGGGGGGGGGGGGTGGCAGGAGGCAAATAGGCTAAAGTGACTTGCCCAGGGTCATATAGCTAGTAAGTGTCTGAGGCCAGATTTGAACTCAGATCCTCCTTGCCACCTAGTTGCCCCAAAATCCACTCATTCTTGAAGACTCATCTCAAACATTACCTCCTTCATGAAGCTTTTCTTAATTTCCCCTGACCAGATATGATCTCTTTCTTCTCTGAATCCTAATAGCACTTTATTTCCCTCTTAATAATATGGGCATCAGAATTGGGAAGATATAGGTTCAAGTCCCACCTTGGACACCTACTGCATGTCACCTGGGCCAATCACCTAACTTCCACCACCACCACCAGAGCACTGGTCCAGTGCTCTGGACCAGCTTTCTAAGGCCATAAGGTTCAGAGCAAGTCCTCTCATCTAAAGTTCCCTATACCAAAGAAACCACAGATTCAGTCCTTATCCCCCTTATGGCACTTGTAATATTGTTGATGGTTTGTGGAATTGGAATAAGAATCTTCTTGCTAGACTCGAAGCTTCTTGAAGACAGGAAAAATGTCATATTTATCTTGATAACACATAGCACAAGGCTTTGTATACAGTAGGTACTCAATAAATGTTTATGGTATGCAATTGGAAGGAGGGAGCTGTTTTCCATTTCTAAAAAATGGTGGTCAGCAAACCACAATGCTAACCATGCTGATGTCTGGAAACATACAGATATAACTGATTCAGTATTTCGATTTTGATCCAAGTATTTGGGGTTCTATAGACACAGCCACAGAGTTAAGTTTATATGTCCAATTTTAAGGGCCTTTTTAAGTTTCACATAGATGGTAATAATGATGATGATGATATGTGTGTATAGGTAGAGAGGCAGACACATTTCATAGAATCCTGGAATTGACAGGGAATCTATGGATCCAACCACCTGCTTTATTTTATGGATAAGGACACTGAAATACGAGAAGGTAAGTGATTTTACAAAATCATAAAATCTGCTAGAGACAAACCTATACACGAAGCCAGCAGTCCTGGATTCTAGTCTAGTGCTCTTTCCAATATGAAAATATAGAAACCTTTTGCTCTTTAGACCCATTGTCTGGACTATTACATCTCATCAATTATTGTCTTTTCTTGACTAAGGAAGTTGTGTTTGACTATCTAGGCTCATGCATATAGATATTTGAGGGCAGAATTTGCTGTTGCCTTTAAAGACATTTTTCCCATATCAGAGGAGCCTATAAGCATGAAGGAAGGGGAGGGGGAGATTGAGATGCATATTTTCATAAATCTTATTTCATTAAGTTTCAGGAAATGTCCATACTGCCATGATTTCCCATTGTTCTGATAGGCCGTAGCATGTTTGCGTGGGCTGGGTGAAATGTGGAATTGGCTCAGAAAGCTCTTCCTGGCTGAATTAAGGTTAAAATTCATATTCCCCCGGTGTATAGTATTGCTTTTGGCATTTTGATGAAAGGCTGGTTGATGATTCAAGAAACATAAAGACGAGTCCTACTTTATAAAAGTCTGATTTTTACGTGATTTATTTTAACCACTTTTTAAATTTTATTCAACAGACCTGTCTGTGCATTCCTCTAGTTTCTATTGCTGTCATACACTACCTTTTTTGTGGCATAGGAGGGAGAGTTTGAATTGCTAGACAATTTAAAAAGCTTAGTATTGTCAGAGAATGCTGAGGGAGAAATCATTGCATTTTTGTCATTGTCAGAAAAAAAAAAGCAATAAAGTATCTCAAGCTTTACAGAACCCCCAACTGAATGCATGTTCTCTGCATTGAAGGAGGAAGGAAATGGTCAGGAAACCAAAGAACTGAAAAATACCAAACAACAACAAAAACAACACCATGTTGCCTATCAGCTTAAAACTAAACATGCTGCCTTCAAAAGCTATGCATTAATTTACTCAAGTACACGTCAGGATAAACTAAAATTTAAGAGAAAGGAAAGGATTAAATTATACTTATTTATATAATATTATTATATTAGTTTACATACTATAATATATATCTACTGAGCTCCTACTAAGCAGACAGTAAGTAGAATGTTACGTGGTGTGGGGTATACAAAGATAGTAAGGCCTGGTGCCTCTCTAAGTTAACCTCCTTCAGGAAACGAGCTATACGCATATGACCAGATAACTAACAATATAATACAGTGTTTGATAAGTGCCAAATGAAAGATATAGACAATGTATGCTATAAAATTTTAAAAGAGGGAGCCATCATTTGCAGGATCTTGCAAGAACCTAAATTAAGGAGTTTTTTTTTTTTTTGGTTTTAGTTGGGAATAGAAATAAGAAGCTAATAAATCCTTTGGCACAGAAAAAGAGGATCTTGGTACCTTTTATTCTGACTTAAGTCATCCAGGGTTTTGGCAGCCTATCCTGATTTTCAGTTCTAAATTCTGATATACTTAGATTCACAAAGATCTTCAATTTAGAGAAAATGTGAACCAATCTCTTGTACCAAAACATGTATAACACCAAAGATCAAGATCCTCTTCAGCAAACTCACCTCCAAGAAGAACCTGTTTCCATTTCTATGCTGCCTTTGATGGTTACTACCTGTGTGCGAGGCCTTTGACCTCCCTAGGCCTCCCCTTCCTCATCTGTAAGATGAAGGGGTTGTACCAGGTGATCTCAGAGGTCCCTTCCAACTCTAGAACTCCTAGGATCTCATGGTCCAGTTCTTCCATTCAGCTAAGAATCCCCTTCCTAGTTGCTTGTAGTCCTCCCAAACAATGGCAAAAAAAGCCCTTATTTTTTAAAAAGAATTCCACAAAACTGCTCCCTGTGAGAAGCCCTTGCCAAACAGTAGAACCAATGCTTATATTCAGGAACTAACACAGCTGTACTATGAATGCCCCCTTCTGGGACATTGTAGCTAGACCTGTGCAGGAATAAAGTGAGGGGTCCCAACCCATCATGTTCATATATGGGATGGGAGGGACTTTCTTCAGCTTCTCCTTCCTTCTATAAGCTAAATATATGGTATCAAGTTCAACTTTCACTTCAAAAAAGACAGGGCAATTCTTTTATATGATAAACATCAATCTCTTATGAATGTAGCCCCAGGGCCCCTGCCTCCTAATTTGTTCACTGAAGGACTGAAGTATATGTATTGGGGTTGAGGGGGTGGGGAGGAGAGGCCTATGAAGATGATCTCTAAGGTCCATTCCAGCTCTAAAATGGAAAGATTCTATGTTATTACAGTTTCCTAGATCTGGTGTTTTTCTAGGAGTGGAGGGGGTGGGAGAAGCTCTGTTGGGAGAGAGAGGGTTTTTGATACCCTTTATTTTACTATTCAAAACTAACTCTTCACAAGTGTTTTTTCTTTTAAATCAAATCCCTTTTTTCCCTTTGAATATGCCCAAAGCCCTAAACTAAATAAAAGGCCTTTACAATTCACCAGGCCTAAGATTATAACAATACATCAATGCATAAAACTTCTGGGGAGGATTAGTATATATTCAGTGTCAGTTTAGTGCCATCAAGTGGACTAATGTGAGAAATTGCATTTGTAAGTCTTTTTTTGATACTAAAGCTTATAGTACTTTTAGATTGCTGTTAAAAAAAGAAAAAAATTAGATTATCCTTATTAAAAATATTATAAAGGGGGAAATAATATTGTATTAGCTGTCATAGAGCAAAATTTACACTGCTTGGTTGGCTTCAACCTATTAGGAATTCCCAACTAGATCAAGAGAACAATCAAAATCTTTAAAAATCTAAAAGTTCATGTTAGTTCGTGCCATATTAAATATTGAAGTACGATCCAGACTCTCTCAGAGTTTCTGTTGGGCTAGGAAATTCTGCTTTGTGTAGAAGTGAAATAGGATTGATGCTTCTGAATGAAGCACACTAGATTATTTTACATTGATATAATACTCAAGAAGTGCAGTGAATAGAAGGCTAGCCTTTGAGTCTGAAAAACCTGGGTTCAACCCCTGATTCTGTCACATATGTGGGCCATAGGAAAGACGTTTCATCCTTCAGTGCTCCTACAAATCTCTGACAATACAGTAGTTGAGTAGGGGATCTATATTTGCTGAGGAAGTTTCCATAGGAGTTTCCTCTCTGATAAAACCATAGGTATAAATCAAAAAACTAAAATTTATGCCTGCCTATTTTTTTTTCTATTTCACACCATTTCTCCTCCCCCACAACACACACCTGTGATTTCATTGGTATATAGGAATTCCTAGGGAGGAAATCCCCTTAGCAAAGATGAGCTGCTCATAATCTTAGAGAGGTAAGTGGGACATTTAGAGTTCAAGTTATTTGTTCAAGATCAAACATCTAGTTTGTGTCACAGGCAGAACTTGAACCCAGGTCTTACTGACCCCAGAGCCAAGTCTCTATCCAATAAATCTTGCTGCCTCTATGAGTGTTATGATTAAACTGTCAATCACCTCTTCCACTTCAGCTCAGTGGCACAGTGCGTAGTATGCTGGGCCTGGGATCAGGAAGACCTGAGTTCAAATTCAGCCTCACTTACTAGCTGTGTGATCCTGAACAAGTCATTTAATTTCTGTTTGCCTCAGTTTCCCACACTATAAAATGAGTGCAATAATGATATATATCTCCCAGGGTTGTTGTGAAGATCAAATGAGATTATATTTGTTAAGCTCTTCATGGTGCCTGGCATCACAGACACTTTGTAAATGCTTGTTTACTTCCTTCCTTCATTCCTTCCATCCCTCCCTCCTTCCTCCCTTCCTCCCTTCCTTCCTTCTCTCCTTCCTTTTCTCCTTCTTTCCCTCTTTCCTTGACATTCTCTTCCCTCTAGGTTTTTAGGCCACCACTGTGTCTTGATTCTCCTCTCCTACCTAGCTGATTACTCTTTCTCAGTCTCCCTTGCTGAATCCTCATCCAGGTCACTCCAACTAACCATAGGTATTTCATAGGACTCTGTCCTGGGATTTTGCTTAGTGATTTCAATAGCTCCCATTGATTCAGTTGTCCTCTCAATGCTGATGATTTCCAGATCTACCCTATCCAACCCTAACCTATCTCCTAAACTTCAGTCCTCATCCCCAACTGCCTACTGGACATCTTGAACTGGATATCCTATAGACATCTTAAATTCAGCATATCCAAAACTAAACTCATTATCTTTCTTCTCTGAACTTTCCCCTTTTCCTAACTTTCCCTAGGGCACTGCCATCCTCCTAGTCACTCAAGTTGGAAATCCAGCTGTCATCCCTACTTTCTCACCCTGCCCCATCCCATATCCAGCCAATTGCCAAATCGTAATTCTGCCTTTGTACCATGCCCCCTTCTATCCTTCAACATTCCTACCACCTTAGTCCAGGCCTCCCATCACCTCACACCTTAACCATTGCAATAGTGTGCCTCAAGTCTCTCCCCATTCCAACCCATACTCCATTCAGATGTCAAATTGATTTTCCTTAAGTGTAGATCTGACCACTCAAAAAAAAACCCAAACCCCCACTCCTAATTCAATAAACTCAAGTGGTTCTCTATCACCTCTAAAATAAAATATAAAATCCTCTGCTAAGCATTCAAAACCCTCCATAGCCTGGTCCCTTCCTACCTTTCCAGTTTTTTCCTCATGTACTCTGTGACCCGGTAACACTGGCTACTTTGTTCTTCATCACACAAGACACTCCTGGCATCTTCCCTGACTGTCCACCATGACTAGAATTTTCTCCCTCCTCATCTCAATCTCCTGGCTTCCTTCAAGACATAGTTAAAAATCCCATTTTCTACAGGAAGCCTTTCCAGACCCCTCCCCCTTAATGCTAGCACCTTTCCTCTATTGATTATTTCCAATTTATCTTGTCTATATCTTGTTTGCACATAGTTGTTTGCTTGCTGTCGCCTCAGCATGAGCTCAATGAAGAAAGGGACTGGTTTGGTTTTGGTTTTGCCTTTCTTGCTTACCCAGAGCTTAGCTAAGTGCCCGGCATATAGTAGGTGCTTAAACCAACTCTTCCTTTCTTTTTCTTATTTTTTAAATAGTATTTTATTTTTCCCAATTACACATAAAGATGGTTTTCAACATTCATTTTTTTAGAAGATTTTGACTTCCAAATTTTTTCTCCCTCCCTCCTATTTCCCCTCCCCAAGATGGCAAGCAATCTGATATAGGTTATGCATATGCAATCATGTAAACATTTCTACAGTAGTCATGTTGTGAAAGAAGAAACAGAACAAAAGGGAAAAGCCACAAAAGCCAAAAAAAGTTAAAAATAGTATGCTTTGATCTGCATTCAGACTCCATAGTTCTTTGGCATTTTCCATCATGAGTTCTTTTACTTGTCTTGGATCATTTTATTGCTAAGAGCTAATATCATAGTTGATCATCAACAATGTTACTGTGTACAACATTCTCCTGGTTCTGTTCACTTCACTCCACATCAGTTCATGTAAATCTTTCCAGGTTTTTCTGAAATCCACCAGCTCATCATTTCTTATAGCATGATGGTATTCCATTGCATTCATAATACCACAGCTTGTTCAGCCATTCCCCAATTGAGGAGCATTCCCTCAATTTCCAACTCTTTGCCACCACAAAAAGAGCTGCTATGAATATTTTTGTACAAGTAGGTCCTTTTCCCTTTTTTATGATCTTTTTGGGGTACAGACCTAATAGTCTTTTCTGGATCCAAGGGTATGCATAGTTTGGTTGCCCTTTTGGCATAGTTCCAAACTGCTCTCTAGAATGGTTGGATGCATTTGCAACTCTACCAACAATACATTAGTGTCCCAATTTCTCCACATCTCCAACATTTATCATTTTATTTTTCTGTGATATTAGCCAATCTGATAAGTGTGAGGTGGTACCTCAGAGTTTAAACCAGCTGTTTCTCAGAGCAGTTCTATAAAGGAGAGCATCTCCATTTTGCAGATGAGAAAGGTAAATAACCAAGTAGCTGCTCAAAGCAACACTGGAAAAAAAATATACATTGGTAAATTGGTAGTAAGCTAGAGTATAAAACAGCCTGGGAAAGAACTCATGAGCTTCATTGAAAGAAGTTTTGGCTATGGTTCTGTACTTAAAACAAAACAAAACAAAAAACACACCTGACTGGACAACAATCTGGTGTTAGTAGTTCCCAACTCATGGAATTGGACTAACTGTGTGACCAATGTAATTGATAATGAAGTAACGAAGAATAAAGGGATGAGACTGAACCTGTGATTTCAAATGATGCAGAGAGCTCCCAGATGAAGGAATTCCCTCTACAAAAGCAGGTAGACATTTTCTTTGTAACTTAGTCTTAGAGTGTGACCCACAGCACTGAGAGGTTTTGTGACTAGTTTAGGGTCACATGGCCACCATGAGGTAGAAGCAGGACTCCAACCCAATTTTTCCTAACTCCAAGGCTGGTTCTTCATCCACTACCCCATACTGCTTAAATGATAGGCCTGGAATTAGATTCATGTGAAAAAAAAACAGCCAATTCTAGAACTTCATTCAGACATAAGGCAGAGAAAGAAAAGCTTTGCAGTTTCTGAAAGTATGTTGCCAAGAATCTTCTGCCTTAAGAATCGTTATTAAATGTCAGAGTTAGAATGGTACTAGTTGCTTGGATTCTCTCAGGAAGTAAGGTTGTTTCAAGTCTCTTGAATGTTCCCTTTTAACCCGGTGACTGAGGTGGTTAAAACAATGCTGCTACTTTGGAGCTGAGGAATTCGGGAGGAAAAAAACCCCAACCTCATGGCAGGTTGGGAGAATTCCACTCATAAACATATTATTACATGTTGGGGACTGGATAGGGATAGAGGAAGGCAAGGAAAAGGAACAAAACTGAAGGTGCTATCTTGTCTTAAATATATGTGTTCAACTTAGTCAACAGCATCTGAGGATATTGGTAATGATGAAGTGTCATAGTCTTCTAAGACCAAAATAATGGCTTCCTGGACCACTAGTCTTACTACCTCTCATTTACATTTCTAATTGTTTAGCATGGTTTCCTCTTATTTCTGAAAATGAAATTCATGAAAATAGTTGGAAATCCACAAGAAGAGCTTTGTTTTTACACCATGATACTATGGTAGTATAAGAGAAAAAACAAACCCTGGTACAGACTAGTTAATATTTTCTAATACTAGGCATAGCAATTAAGCAAAAGAGTTGAGATTTGTGTGGGTGGGGGTTAGAAGGAAGCACAGCTTTACTGTAGTATAATATCTGTATTTGTGGATCAAGCAATATGTTCCCAAATAGATTTTTATATGCTCATATATAAACACATAGCCACATCTCCACAGACTCTCCTCTCTCTCTCTTTCTTTTTCTTTCTCTCTCTCTCTCTCTCTCTCTGTCTCTCTCTCTTTCTCTGTCTCTCTCCATATATATATGTGTGTGTGTATATATATATATATATATACGCATGTATAGATGTATGTATTTGTATAGATACTATATTTTACAATATATTTAACTTATATTGTATTTAATAACTATCAATACTTATTTAATAACTAACAATCTGGATGCCTATACTTCTCTCTATATAAAATTTTTAAGACAATATCTACAAACTCCATCAAGAGCATTCTTGATGAAGGTTTTAAAAGGGAAAGGATTTTTGCAAAAGATATTCTACAACAGACCACAGCTTTATAGTCACACAATTGACTGAAAGGATAGAGAATCCAAGGTTTCACTGATTTTGTTGTTTGTTGGCTATTTTAAAAATAGTGTTAGATTCAGGAGGGCAAAAGGCTGGCTTAAAGTTGCTCCTCTCTTGCAAATGTCAAAAATCATATAAAGCGTCTTGAAAGATGTAATAGAGGACATCAATTTATTCAACTACCATATCATGGTTAGTATTTATATAGTGCTTTAAGGTTTGCAAAAAACCTTATATGTATAATCTCATTTGATCCTTGCAGCAACAACCCTAAGAAGTAGATGCTGTTATTATCCCCATTTTGCAGATGAAGAAACTGAGGTAGACAGCAATTAAGTGACTTTTCTAGACACATACAGCTACTATGTGAGGGAGGATTTGAACTCAAATCTTTCTGACTCTAGAGAAAAGTCAGGAAAGAATCAGGATAGGAAAAAAATTGACTGCATATCAAGTGAAACCAAAAAATCAGGAGTTGCATCATGTTATAAGACAAAGCAAAAACAATTTGAAAGATAAGAAGAGACAAAAAAGGAAACTAAATTATGCTGAAACCATATACAACCAAAGTCAATAATAAACTCATGTGCTCCTGATGCCCTCACACAGAAATTCATAAAGAAAATACTATCCGAGCTTAAAGAAGTCATAGAAAGGAACATAATAGTTATAGGAGACTTCAATAACCTTTGATCAATTTTGGATAAGTCTAACAGAAATATAAACAAAAGAGAAAATATGGAACTGAACAAATTTCTGCAGAAGCTAAAGTTAAAAGACTTATGTTGTCTTCTAAATGGGACAGCAAGAGAATATGTATATTTCTCTGCACTGCATGGAACTTTTACAATAATTGATTATGTACTAGGTTACAGAAATATTGCAAACAAATTAAAAAGGCAGGAATAGACAATATATCATAATACAACAATATATCATATATGATAAATAGACAATATATATCATAAATAGATAATATATCATATATGATAAATATGAAACAATAAATCAAAATATCTGAGGTACAGATAAAACAGTTCTCAAAGGGAAAATCATATCCTTAGAATCATATATTAACCAGATAGTAAAAAAGATTATTGAACTGAATATGTATTTTTAAAAATTCAAAAATCAACAAATAAGCTTAAAATAAGCATAGAAGAAGAAAGGTTTAAAATTAGAGGGGAAATAGATAAATATGAAACACAAAACCCCATAGAAATGATAAATAAAACTAAAAGTTGGTTCTTTGAAAAGACTAACAAGATTGATAAATTCTTAGCTAATCTGATTAAAAATAAGAAGAAATCAAATTAATAAAATAACGAATCAGTAAGGTGTAATCACAACAAAAACAGAAGAAAACAAGAATAAGCAGAACATATTATACACAATTATATGCTAACAAAACTGAAAACACAAAAAGAAATAAAGGAATACCTTAAAAAATATAAAATACCCAAGCTATCAGAAGACAAGATAGAGATCTTAACCAGATTTCAGAAAAGGCAATTGATCTCACTGTAAAGGAACTATCGAAACAACAATAACAACAACTCCTAGACCTAATGAATTCATGAGAGGATTCTATCAAACTTTTAAAGAACAATTAGTATTCATTTGCACAAATTTTTCTCAAAAAAAATGAGGGGAAAAAGGTTCCCTATCAGAATCCTTTTATGAGACAAATATATTTCTTTTTTTAAAAATTTATTTATTTAATATATTTAGTTTTCAGCATTGATTTTCACAAGAGTTTGAATTACAAATTTTCTCCCCATTTCTAGCCTCCCCCCACTCCAAGACGGCATATATTCTGGTTGCCCTTTTCCCCAGTCAGCCCTCCCTTCTGTCACCCCACTCCCCTTCCATCCCCTTTTCCCTTCCTTTCTTGTAGGGCAAGATAAATTTCTACACCCCATTGCCTGTGTATCTTATTTTCTATTTGCATGCAAAAACTTTTTTTTGTTTTTGAACATCTGTTTTTAAAACTTTGAGTTCCAAATTCTCTCCCCTCTTCCCTTCCCACCCACCCTCCCTAAGAAGTCAAGCAATTCAACATAGGCCACATGTGTATCATCATGTATAACCCTTCCACAATACTCATGTTGTGAAAGACTAACTATATTTTGCCCCTTCCCAACCCATCCCCCTTTACTGAATTTTCTCCCTTGACCCTCTACCCTTTCGAAAGTGTTTGTTTTTGATTACCTCCACCCCCATCTGGCCTCCCCTCCATCATCCCCCCCTTTTTTTAATCTTCTTCCCTCTTCTTTCCTGTGGGGTAAGATACCCAATTGAGTATGCATGGTATTCCCTCCTCAGGCCAAATCTGATGAAAGATTCACTCATTCTCCCCTCACCTGCCCTCTCCCCTCCTCTCACAGAACTGCTTCTTCTTGCCACCTTTATGCGAGATAATCCACCCCATTCTATCTCTTCCTATCTCCCTCTCTCAATATATTCCTCTCTCATCCCTTAATTTGATTTTATTTCTTTTAGATATCTTCCCTTCATCTTCAACTCACCCTGTGTCCACTCTCTCTCTCTCTCTCTCTCTCTCTCATATCTATACACATACATATATACACACTACATATATACACATATATACATAACATATATATACATAACTATATATAATATATATATATATATATATATGCATATTACCTTCAGCTAGCCAAATACTGAATCTCGTGAATCATACACATCATCTTTCCATGTAGGAATGTAAACAAAACAGTTCAACTTTAGTAAGTCCCTTGCAATTTCTTTTTCTTGTTCTTTTTCTTGATTACCTTTTCATGCTTCTCTTGATTCTTGTATTTGAAAGTCAAATTTTCTATTCAGCTCTGGTCTTTTCACTGAGAAACCTTGAAAGACCTCTATTTTATTGAAAATCCTTATTTTGCCTTGGAGCATGATACTCAGTTTTGCTGGGTAGGTGATTCTTGGTTTTAATCCTAGCTCCATTGACCTCCAGAATATCGTATTCCAAGCCCTTCAATCTCTTAATGTAGAAGCTGCCAGATCTTGGGTTATTCTGACTATGTTTCCACAATACTCAAATTGTTTCTTTCTGGTTGCTTGCATTATTTTCTCCTTGATCTGGGAGCTCTGGAATTTGGCGACAATATTCCTAGGAGATTTCTTTTTGGGATCTATTTGAGGAGGCGATCGATGGATTCTTTCAATTTCCATTTTGCCCTGTGGCTCTAGACTATCAGGGCAGTTCTCCTTGATAATTTCTTGAAAGATGATATCTAGGCTCTTTTTTTGATCATGGCTTTCAGGTAGTCCAATAATTTTTAAACTATCTCTCCTGGATCTATTTTCCAGGTCAGTGGTTTTTCCAATGAGATATTTCACATTGTCTTCCATTTTTTCATTCCTTTGGTTGTGTTTTATAATATCTTGATTTCTCATCAAGTCACTAGCTTCCACTTGTTCCAATCTAATTTTTAGGTGATATTTTCTTCAGTGAGCTTTTGGACCTCCTTTTCCATTTGGTCAATTCTGCTTTTCAAGGCATTCTTCTCCTCATTGGCTTTTTGGAGCTCTTTTACCATTTGAGTTAGTCTATTTTTTAAGGTGTTGTTTTCTTCAGTATATTTTTCAGTATTTTTTTGGGGTCTCCTTTAGGAAGTCATTGACTTGTTTTTCATGGTTTTCTCGCATCCTTCTCATTGCTCTTCCCAATTTTTCCTCTACTTCTCTAACTTGCTTTTCCAAATCCTTTTTGAGCTCTTCCATGGCCTGGGATTAGTTCATGTTTTTCTTGAAGGCTTTTGTTGTAGGCTCTTTGACTTTGTCAACTTCTTCTGTCTGTATGTTTTGGTCTTCTTTGTCACCAAAGAAAGAATCCAAAGTCTGAGACTGAATCTGGGTGCTTTTTCGCTGCCTGGCCATATTCCCAGCCAACTAACTTGACCCTTGAGTTTTTCAGTGGGGTATGACTGCTTGTGGAGTTAAGAGAACTATGTTCCATGCTTGGGGGGATGCACCAGTTCTGCCACACCAGCATTCCTCCTTCCCCAAGAACCCCCAGCCCGGACTGGACTTAGATCTTCAGCAGGTTCTTCACTCCTGCTCTGATCCACCACTTAATTCCTCCCACCAGGTGGGCCTGGGGCCGGAAGCAACTGCAGCTGTACTTCTGTAGCTGCCCCACCTCTGCTGCCCCTGGGGGCGGTAGCTGAACAGCAAACTCCTTCCACTCCTGCAGGTTTTCCCACTAACATTCTCTGTTGTCTTTGGTGTTTGTGGATTGAGAAGTCTAGTAACTGCCACAGCTCACTGATTCAGGGTGCTAGGGCACAGCGCCGGCTCCTGGTCTGGCTTGTCTGCGCTGGTCATGCTGGCCTGTGCTCTGCTCCGCTCTGCTCTGCTCCCAGTTCCATGCGGGATAGACCTCACCCAGAGACTATCCAGGCTAACCTGGGCTGGAGCCCTGCTTCGCTCTGCTGTTTTGTGAGTTCTGCAGTTCTAGAATTGGTTCAGAGCCATTTTTTATAGGTTTTTGGAGGGACTCGGCGAGGAGCTCATGCTAGTCCCTGCTTTCCAGCCACCATCTTGGCTCTGCCCCTCTGTCAGCGACAAATATATTTCTAATACCTAAACTAGGGAAAGATAAAACATGGAGAGAAAATTTGAGCCAATATCATAAGTGAACATTGATTCAAAAATTTCAAACTAAATCCTATTAGACAACAGTGATTTATCCAAGAAATCATTCATTATGAGCAAGTAGGATTTATGCCAGAGATACAATAATAGTTCAACATTAGGAAAACAATCAATATAATTAATCAAATTAAACAATACAATATCCTAAACCATATGATCTTCTCAATAGATATTTTTTAAAGGGGCTTTGGCAAAGTACAACACTATTTTATGCTAAAAACTCTAAAAAGTATAGGAATAGATGGACTTTTTTTAGTATGATAAAAATATCTAAAAACAAATGCAAGCATCATATGCAATGGAGATACATTAGAACCTTTGTCAGTAAATACAGGAATTAAGCAAGGATGCCTACTGTCCCCACTATTACTTGACATAGTTCTGGAAATGTTAGCAATAGCAATAAGAGAAAGGAATTAAGGGAATAATGTTAGGTAAAGAGGAGATAAAACTATCCCTGTTTGCTGATGATATGATGGTTTACTTGGAAAACCACAGGGATTCAAAGATACTAATTGAAACAATTAATAGCTTCAGCAATATCACAGGCTACAAAATAAATCCTCAAGAATCAACAGCATTCCTATATAATAATAATAATAAAACACAAGAAGCAATAACAGAAAGGGAAATTCCATTCCAAACTACTACAAAATGCACCAGATATCTGGGAATCAGCCTCCCAAAGCAAACAAAAGACTTGTAAATATCTAATTACAAAGTGTTCCTTAGAGAAATAAAGAGTAACCTAAGTAGCTGAAATAATATTCAATGCTCATGGCTAAGCTTTGCTAATATAATAAAAATGACAATACTACCAAAATTAATTTATGCTTTCAATGCTATACCAATCAAATTACAAAAGGGATACTTTACAAACTTGATAAAATAATAACATTCATTTGTAAAAACAAAAGATCTAAAATATCAAGGGAAATAATGAAAAGACGTAAGGACAGAGAAGGAATAGAGTGCTTCCTTAGCAGTCATCAAAACCTAGTTAAAGAATAGAAAGGTCAATAGAAAGACTAGACAAGAGAGATTCAGAAACATTGGAATTCAATAACCCAGCATTGGATAAAGTGGAAAATATAAGTTACCTAGGGAAAAACTCCCAACTTGATAAAAACCACATGGAAAAACTGGAAAGCAGTCTGGCAGAAATTAGGCTTAGAGCAACACCTTACACTACACACCATAATATATTCTAAATGGATATGTGACCTTAATATTAAAGACCATACTGTAAAAAAATTAAAAGAAAAACAAATCATGTACCTCTCACAGCTAGGAATGAGAGATGTATTCTTAACCAAACAAGAAATAAAGGCAAGCACAAAAGATAAACTAAATCACTTTCATTACTTGAAACACAGACAACATTACTTCATCCAGGATAAGAAAGAAAGTGGTTGAATGGGAAAAAAATTTGTATCAAATTTCTGATAAGGATTTGATATTTAATATATATAAAGAATATGTGTGTGCTTACCAATAGCCATTCTCCAGAATGGTTAGAGGATATGAACAAACAGTTCTCAAAAGAACCACAAAGTATTCACAACCATATTAAAAAATTTCAAATCTCTAATAATAAAAGAAATGCAAACCAAAACAACCTTGAGGTTTCACCTTATACCCTGAAATGGACAAAAATGACAAAAAATGGCAATAGTCAATGTTGAAGGGGTTGTGGGAAGAAAGGCACATCAATACATTGTTGGTGGAGTTATTGAAGTGGTACAACCATTTTGGAAACCAATTTGGAATTATGCATATAAAGGGACTAAAATGTCCATATCCTTTGAACCAGAGCATTGATTCCTGAATTTATATCCCAAAAAAACCACTGATAGGAAAAAAATCCCCATATAGTCCAAAATATTTATAGCAGCACCTTTTGTGATAGCTAAGAACTGGAAACAAAGCAGATGCCCATCATTTGAGGAATAGCTTAAAATAATTGTAGCACATGAATGTAATACTGCACTGCTATGCTGTAAGAAATGATGTGTGAGGAATATAGAGAAGTATGGAAATATTTTATGACTTGATGAAGAACAAATAAAAGCCCCCAATATACACAGTAACTACAGCAATGGAAATAGAAAACAATGACACATTAAAAAATCAAAAGTAAATGTTAACAAAATTTAAAAAGATCAAGTGGGATTTGACTAAAGATATATAAGAACACATCCCTAACCTACTACTCTGTGGAGGTGGGAGGTCCACAAATATTATATATTGCACATATTTTTGAATAATTTCAATGTATCAATCAGTTGTACTGACTTTTTTTTCCTCTAAAAAAAGCTATATTTGTCATATAGGATGGCTCACAGGTTTGACAAGGGTGAGGGATACACAGTATGCTATGGTATGCTATGGTAAGGTAAAATACAGAAAATATCAATAGAAACTTTCATTTTTAAGAAATGAGATGCTGGACCAAAGAAGGCAAGCAGAAAACAAAACAAAACAAAAAGCCAGATTCTATTTCAATTATACTTTTCTATTTTTACAACCAAAATTACAAGATAAATGGCTGACACAATGTGTAACCAGTGAGAGAGATTCTTAAACAACGGGACCAGGGTTTGAGGTCCCAGCCCAGAGCTCAGAAGGAAGTTTTCTATTCAATATCCTTTCATGTGGTGAGAACAACCAGACTTGTTCCATTGTACACTCATATCAAGAACAAATGTATATGTAGAATAGAACAAATGTCTGGGTCAGTCCTGTATACGTATTTATGAGAAGTAAAAAGAAGTAAAAAAAAAAACCAATCTCATAGCACAGTAAGACACAAGCACAGACACAGGCACCAGTCATGCCCAATGAACAGAAGAAAAGGGGAAAGGTGTGGGGGAAGACATTTCAGTCATGCCCAACTCTTTGTGACCCCTCATTTACAGATGAGGAAATTGAGGCAAAGAGAGGTAAGTGTCTTGCCCAGGGTCGCACAGCTTGTAAATAAATGTCTGAGGCCAGATTTTAACTCAGAAAGACACATCTTCCTGACCCCAGGCCTGGCACTCTATCCACTGCACTACCTACCTGCCCAATTTTAAAATTAACCTACTTTATTTTACTTGTTAGTATTTGGTTTTTACTATTTGCGTAATAATGAGAAGGCAAGTTCAGGAGAAGAGCTATTAAGAACAGAAACAGAGAATGCCATGTCAGAAATGTAGGGCTACCTGGATCCAAAGAGATTTAGGATTAGAAGTCAGTTAACATTTAAAGTGCCTACTGTGTGCAAGACACTGGGGATATAAAGACAAAAATACCAGTCTTGCCTTCATAAAATGTCCATTCTATAGTAGGATACAAATATGTGCAGGGAAGAGTGTTGGATTTGGAATTAGAGGACATAGGGTAAAATGCTAGCTTTACCATTATTCAACCTTGGACAAGTCACAGAAATGTTTGTACCTCATTTTCTTCCACTTTAAAATGAGGAAATTGGAACAGATGACCCTTAAGATTCCTTCCAGCTAAATTGTGCTCCTATGAACCTATATACACAAAGAAGTATATTCCAAAAATGATAAATGCTGGAGAAGATGTGGGACAATTGGAACACTAATGCATTGTTGATGAAGGTGTGAACTGATCCAACCATTTTGGAGAGCAATTTGGAACTATGCCCAAAGGGCTATAAAACTGTGCATACTTTTTGACTCAGCAATGCCACTTCCACGTCTGTATCCCAAAGAGATTATACAAATGGGAAAAGGACCCACATATACAAAAATATTTATAGCAGCTCTTTTTGTGGTGGCAAAGAATTGGAAATTGAGGGGATGCCGATCAGTTGGGGAATGGCTGAAAAGCTGTGGTATATGAATATAATGCAATACTATTGTGCTGTGAGAAATGATGAGCAGGCAGACATCAGAAAAACCTGGAAAGACTTGAATGAACTGATGCTGAGTGAGGGGAGCAGAACCAGGAGAACATTGTACACAGTAACAGCCACGTTGTGTGATGACTGACTTTATAGACTTAGCTCTTCTCAGCAATGCAAGGATCTAAGATAACTCTAAAAGACTCGTGATGGAAGCTCCTATCCACATCTAGAAAAAGAATTGTGGAATCTGAATGCAGATCGAAGCATATTATTTGCTCTCTTTTTTTGTTTGTTTCTTCTTTCTCGTGGTTTCTCCCATTGGTTCTAATTCTTCTTTACAACATAACTAAAGTGAGAATAGGTTTAACATGACTGTATATGTAGAGCCTATGTCAAATTACATGCCACCTTGGGGAGGGAGAGGGGAAAGATGGGGAGAAAATTTGGAACTCAAAATCTTATGCAAGTGAATGTTGAAAACTAAAAATAAATAAATAAATTTATAAATATATGTATGTATACATATATAATATACATATATGTGTGTATATAATATATATTCCAAGAAAAATTAAGGAAGGGGAGAGCACTTCAAGGTGTGGGTGATACCTGTGCTGACCATGGAAGACAAGTATAAAGGGGTACTGGCCAACAAGGACCCAGTTTTTACTCTGCTCAATCTCTTTCCCTGGAGCCAAGCTGTGAAGAGGCTTGTGGAGCCTGATTTTGGAAAATCATAGTCTTTAATAAAGGAAGATCATGTCTGCTGATTTAGAGCATGTGCAGGATTTCTGTGACTATTTCCTTTGTGATGAAGAATAAAAAGTCTTTAATTAGCTGCTAAGCTAAAACAGAGTATGCACGCAACAGGCTCCAAAAGACTCAAAACCTAGAAAGGGTTGAGACTAGTCATATGATCATACTAAAGGCAGAAATGTTGTTAGGCTGGAGGAATATAACGACTTTGCCCCCTTGTTCTATGCCTTTTCTCACCTCTAATTCATTTGCGTGGAAGACCAAAAGAATTTTGAGATTGAGAAACTGAGGAGAGGTGGGGCAGCATGAACCCAGAGAGCCCAAGGCAATTTATTGGAAGAGTAACTTCTAAACTAATGCCAATGGATCAATTTAAAAATTTGGAAATGACAGAGAGCTGTAAAGAATGTCTAACCATAAGACAGATGGAAAGATTCTGCCCTTAAGAAGGAGAAAATGATTGAAGCCTGAAGGTACTAGTTGGCTGGGACTGTTCTGTGTGCTAAAGAGAACCTCCTTCTGGAGAAGAAATGCCCATTTGCAATTATTGGGAACTGAGGCACACTCTTTAAAGGAGAAGGAAAAGCCACTGTTTTTCCTTAGTCTGATGACTGGGTATGTTAGGGATTTACTTTTCACTTTCTTACAATTAATTTTTTGTTGTTGTTCTGAACTTAATAGACAACAAATATGATGTACTTCCATATACAAAGAACAAAAAAAGGATTGCACATGAAATCACTTCAAATATACCTAATCAACACGTTAGTTTCATAGCTATCATACCTGTTATTCACCATCTGAACTTCCAAATACAATGTCCAAATCCAAGTAGTAATGACTAAAATCCATGACATTGAAATTAAGAGTCTCATGTTCTACTGACAGAGAGGACCAGGTTCTCCTTCTATCTTTCTAAAAGAGATGTAGAAAAAAGGCTAAGCTTTAAGCTAAAAGAGAAATGGCAGAGACCACTCATTTTATGAGAAAGAAATTTCACTTTGGCTGAAGACTCCAGTTCAAGCTGAAAAGCCATAAGAGGGAAAAGGAAAGAAGCTTCATAATTGGAGAGTACTGGCAAGCAATAAGGATATCTACCACTGTCCTGGTTGGTTGTTGTCCTTAGGTCTTGAAGAGGACCAAAATGACATCACTATGTTAGAGTCAAGTTACAGTGTGTCTGACTGTGGCAATCAGTCCAACATGAGCTCAGAATGCTCTATCACGGGTTGGGCACGAATAGTGCACATGAGTATTTAGGATGGAAATGCCTCTAAATTTGCACATCTCACATTTCTTTTGAGCCATTGCAATTCTGCTTTGCTAATAGAGCACAGCACCTTCTTCTCTGTGGGCACCCCACGCTGAGCGGTCCTTTTTCAGCATCTCCCATGCCATTCAGTCAATTCCAAAGTTCTTCAGAGGGACCTTGCTTCTTCTGACCACCATGTGGGTAACATCCTTGTATGAGTTCTCCATAAAATCATCTTTTAGGCAGGTGTACATTTGGCATTTGAACAATGTGGCCAGCCCACTGGAATTTCACTCTCTGCAGCAGAGTTTGAATGCTTGCCAATTTAGCTCAAAAAAGGACCTCAGAGTCTGGTACCTTATCCTGCCAAGTGATCTTCAGAATCTTCCTCAAACAATTGAAATTGAAGTGATTCAGTTTCTTGGCATGGCACTGATAGACTGCCTAGGTTTCACAGGAATACAACAATGAGGTTAGCACAATGGCTCTGTAGACCTTCAGTCTGGTAGTCAGCCTAATGCCTCTTCTCTCCCACACTTTCTTTCAGAGCCTCCCAAACACTGGGCTAACTCTGGCAATGTGTGCATCAAACCTCATTAACAATGTATACATCCCTGGAAAGTATACTGCCAAGGTAAATGAACTTATCTACAGTATTAAAAACTCCTCCAATTACTGTGATCAATGATTCCACATATGGATGATATAATGCCAGCTGGTGGAGAACCTCTGTTTTCTTGGTGATAATTATTAGGCCAAAGTTAGCAGAAGTAGCAGAGAATTGATCTCTGCTTTGTTGCATCTCATCTTTAGAGGCTACATTGAGTGCACTATCATCTGCAAATAAAAAATCATACACCAACTCTCTCTCTCTACTTTCGCCTTGACTCGTAGCCTTTTCAAGTTAAACAATTTAACATTAGTACAGTAACTGACTTTGACGCTACGTTCATCCTCATTGAAGGCATCTGACAACATTGCTGGAAACATCATGCTAAAAAGCACAAAACCAAGCACACAGCCTTGCTTTACTCCACTGGTGACTGGGAAAGCACGAAAGCATTATCCTTTATCCAGAACCTGGGCAAGCATGCTGCCAGGAAATTGACATATAATACTGATGAACTTCTTCAAACAATGACATAATTTTCCATAAACCCTCATGACCAACAGTATCAAAGGCCTTGGTCAGATCGATGAATGTTATATATAGACCTCTGTTCTGCTCCTGGCATTTCTCCTGGAGTTGTCTGGCAGCAAACACCATATTGACCATTTCTCAGCCCTTTCTGAAGCCACATTGGCTCTCAGGTAGGTGACCATCTTCCAGGTGAAGGATCAGGACTCTGACAAGGGTCTTGCCAGCAATGACTAAGAGAGAGATCCCCCTGTGATTGTCACAGGACAATTTAATTCCTTTACCTTTATAAAGACAGATAATGGTGGCATCCTTGAACTCCTGGGGGATAACCGCCTTTTGCCATATAACCCAGAAAACTTCACCCTCCTACAATGTTGGCAGAGGCTCCATGTCCAGTAGAAACTACACATTCAGCCATAGCAAGACCAATGGAGAGCAGCTATAGTGAGAGTGATGCAATGATGATGTCTCTAGATGATGTAAGAGGCCTTGCAATATCAGAGGTATGAGTTGCCCCTTCACGTGTGTGGCCTGGTGTTATGGGAGAAATATCTCCTTTTTGATTTCATGTGGTGTAGTATTAGTGTGATCAAAGATCTGCCCCACCCATTCGACAGACCTCAGGTGGGGCTAGGTGGGAAAGCTTGATTATGTCTTTGTTTCTATGTAGGCCTAAAACCTCTACTTACCAGGTACTAAGCCAATTTGGTTGTGAAGCCCTCAGGGCTCTAAAGGGAGTTGCTAAAACCAGAGCCAATAGTATGTGCACTGAGTTCTAGTCAATCATGAATTCAACCAATCAGAGACCTGAGTTCTAGCCAATCAGACACCAGGCTAGGACTGTATATAAGGAGAGCCCAGAGTGTGAGAGAACCAGAATTGAATAGGGATAGAGCAGAGAGCAGCAGAACTGAGAGCAGAACTGAGAAGACATTGAGGCAGCAGGCATCAAGAGGGCACTGAAGAGCAGACATTGCGAGAGCCAGCATCGACAGAGCTGCAGAAGAGAGTGCTGAGTGGAGAGTTAGAATTTGTGAGTGATTGTTTACAGGAAGGCCCTAGCAGAAGGGAAGGTTACTGGATGACTTAGTTCTTGCTATAATACTGTGTTATAATTTCCTTGTTGCTACATTGAAATGGACTTACTTGTTTTGGAATATAATTACTGCTATATTGAGTTGGGGTTATTGGTCTTGGGATTGGATACTCTGGTGTCTAATAAATGTTATACTTTCTCTGTCTTCTACCTAGAGAGTTTTCCATACTTTGCGATTCTGAACCATGCAGGCCTGCTCATGGTCATTCTCAAGGTCATGAATCTTGCCTTATTGATACATGTGGTAAGTAACTGTTGCCAAAATATGTTTACCGCAATGTAGAAATTATAGAGGAAAGAAAAAAACTAGGTTTTATTATTATGCTTAAGTATAGGTTCAGATCTTAAAAAAAAAGGAAATCTGAATAAAATTAAGATTCGAACAAGGTCTTTTACAGACAAAATTACATCAGAGTGACAGAAATAATTCTTTTATATATTGCAGTCTTATCTGTTCTTAGGTAATAAAAATTAAAGAAAAGGCAAATTCATAATCTCATACTTCTTTCAGTGTTACACAAGTCAAAACAACTTAGTTAAGCAGTCATAAACTTATAACTGGGCAGCTAGGTGGCACAGTGGATAGAGCGTAGGGCCTGGAGTCTAGAAGACTGAGTTCAAATCTCACCTCAAACACTTACTAACTGTGCAACCCTGAGCAAGTCCCTTAGCCCTCTCTGCCTCAGTTTTATCATCTGTAAAGTAAGCTGGAGAAGAAAATGGCAAACCTCTCCAGTATTTTTGCCAAGAAAACCTAACATGGGGTCACGAAGAACCAGACATGACTGAAAAAGACTGAACACCAATTTCATAACTAACAAACCTAGTTCAGTAAATTCTATAGGTGAACTAAGTCAGGTTACAGATCAAATTACATTTAGAGGGTTCACAAATAGGCTGATAGAGGGGTAAGATTTACTTGTCACCAAGATAACCAGGGAAATCTTTCCTTACACAGCTAGCTAGGAGAGGTAACAAGGGGAGCTCAAGCTCCCCTTCAGCTTTTATTGAAGGAATGTCAAACGTTCTTCCCTTAACTTTATTATTTCAGGAGTCAGATTTTGGTCAGGTGAGGTCAATATTATTAGAAGATGGACTTTTAATTAACCAAAAGTTCCAGAAAGAATAGCCCTGAACTCTGAATAATAAATGTTAATAAAAGAAAATAAAAAATTCCCATAATGGTAGCAACATGTGTTTGTGCAAGCCCCATTATGCATATGCCCTGGCCACGTATTCTCTACACGTGTGCTTATTCATGCATATGCCTTGGCTGCATGTTTCCCATTATGTGTACCCCTCCACATGCATGCCCCAACAACATATGTTCCCTATGTGGTGCCTCACCATATATGTTTCTTTGATGGATACACTATTCCTACTAGTAACATATATATCTATATCTATATATATATATCTATATCTATCTATATGTATATAGATATAGATATATATATAGATAGATATATATATTTGTGGGAGAGTGTGTGCCAGATTTATGGGCAGGGGGTGGGGGAATATTTTGTTATTATTTTTCTTAAGATGCTAGGGTTTGGTTTTTTTTTTTTGAGGGGGTTGCTTTGAGCTAATCGTGTCTTCTGGATGACTAGTAAAAGTAAATATATCTGTGGTTGTTCACAAACCATAATTATGAGTGACTGTGGGTCCACATAATGTCTGGACATTGAGGGAGCCTTATTTGCATAAATCAAGGTGACAGTCACAGGTGTTACACAGATATTCTAAATTGTAAGAACCATAGGACAAATAACATGGATAAAATATGTCCTCTTTCCCATGAATCATAAAGCTAAATGCTATGAAATAGCCTTTTTCTATGGCTACTCTCATCACATACTCTCTGCTTTCCAATGACATATGCCTGTACTTGCCCTGAAAGTCACAAGTGTGGTAATCATCCTTAACTCATAAAGCTAATGCACTTTGTACCACATGCCATTTCATGTCCTCAATGAAACAATGCCTGGGAGAAAAGAATACTTAAAAATAAATTCTATTATTTTGCTTTTGATGAACTGGTCTTAAAATAAACAATCATTGTGAGATTGAAGGCATGCAGATGTTACCAGATGGATGTGTCATAATAGCTTCAAACCACCAGAAGGAGCTCTAAAACAGACTTCAGGGAAATATTAGACCTGCTGGCAATGAAGAGAAAATAATATATTGTATACAGATGGAGAGTTTAAACCACATTAAAACTTAATAAAGAATTAGAGGGAGAGTGGTTGGGGGAATTATAAAACTAAAAAGTCTCCAGAAGACAAAACACAAGTGCCTGCAGGCATTAGTTTAGGATGGTTTTTTTTTCATGGATTTTTAAAAATAACTACACAAGAAAAATTGGTTGAATTAGACAAGCCAAACCACTTCCAACCACCATGAGATTATGGCTGTCCAGAGTAAATATGAATTTATACAGTATTCTCACAATCACTACCAATCAAAATGGCCCCTTTGTCCAGGGCCAGCTGCATTCATAGACAGAGAAAGCAATCTAGAATGATCTGTCTGAGAACTGCTTGAAAATATCTTTTACATGAACTGGCTATCCGTGCCCCAAATTCCCAGCATCCATATCACTTCTTAAGGGCCATTAATTGCATTTAATCGGGTTTAAGACAGTTTAACTGGGTTACTGCTCTAAGTCACTTGGGAGGAATAACACATTAGCTATCTAACACATTAGCAGGGATTCATTTAACTGATTAACCCAATACTACAGTTATCAGAGAGTAGAAGAACCGAGGCCCTGAGGGAAATGGATGGTAAGTTTCGATTACTGGGAGAAGATTAGGAGCATAGAGTGCTGCATAGAGTCCAAAGGATGTCAAAAAGGGTCCCAGTTGCCAGGGAGCAGCATGAGGACTCTAGGGAGAATAATTAAGAAAGTAGGAATTAAATAGCCCCAGAGAGGAATTTCCCTTTTTTCACAGTTTTGTCCTTATCAGTCAGTATCATGACACATGTGAAGTGAGTAGCAGTGTACTAGATACCTAAAACTGGGCTGTTGAAAGAAAAATGATTAAAAAGGACATAAAAAAATCAATCAGTAAACATAAAATGCCTACTATGAGCCAGGTACTATGCTAAATGCTGGGGGGGTGGGGGGGTCAGAGTGGGGGGTGGTGAACCAAAAACACATGGAAAAAAGTCAGAGTAAATAAACACAGCTGTTCAGAAGTCTCTATTTAACAAGTAAGTTGACTGGGATAAATAGATGAGTGAAAAATGTAGAATATAGGGAAATGTATTTAGGCATATTTTTTTAATATCCCTGAGTTTCCTCTTTTCTTGCCCTTTGAGGAGTCTTCCAATTCTCCATCCCAAGCCAGTCTTTCTGTGCTACCAGTGAAGGGCGCATCAGCCTGCTTATGGTTTACTGTTAGTTGTTTGCAGAATCCCAAATTGGGCATAGCAAAAGGATAAATTGGGACAGATCCTGGAGAATTGCAGCATCCAGGGATCAATGTGAAGCCAGTAAGACAGGAGCAAGTATTGGTGAGACACATTAGTAATGAAAAGCAAAAATGGAGCAAGATGGGACTGAACCTACAGCTGCCAAAAAACCTGTGGGAAATTTCTGACGTCTGCCCATTAAGTGGATAAGAAATATTAAATTACAGCAAATCTCCAATCATCCATATATGAAATGGTCATATTACAGATTATCTGCCCAGGAATGAATATTATCAGCCTTTTTAATCATGACCTACTGGTCTCCTGAAGGATAGTTGTGGGGGGAACCCAACATTTTATGTGTATTTTGTGATTCTCATTGGGACTTATTTCATCTGTGTGGATTATTTCTGATGGGAAAACTATGTGCAGAGCAGCAGCTTATCTGTAATTGTGTAGTCCTAGAGATCTGCCTGCTGTACTGAGAGGTTAAATTGGTCACACAACTGTGTTAGAGAAAGGACTTGAACCTGGGGCTTCCAGGTTCTAAGGCCATATACTATGGCTGAGATTAAAAAAAATAGGCATGCTTTTCTTTATTGTATGTATAACTAATATGATTATAAATTATAGCATGTTTCTTCTACCTGAAAAGTTTTTTTTTTAATATCCCTCTCCTTTCTTCAAATATTGCCCTTTTGGAAAACACACAAATTCCATTCATCATGTGCTCTAATATCCAGGTAAGGCCATTTTTTTTTAGCATGCCCATAAAAAACATGGAACCTTGGGTCCATTTTCATTCACTATTTTTCTTCTTTTCTCCATACCTTTACCTCTTTTCTCTGTTGGCAAAGGATCAACATATCTTTCAGATTTTTTCCTAACCTTTTTTTCATATTTTATAATATCCAATTTAAATTTGAGCAGATAGTGGGGCGGAGCCAAGATGGCGGCTGGTTAGCACGGACTAGAGTGAGCTCCGTACCCGAGTCCCTCCAAAAACCTATAAAAATGGCTCTGAACCAATTCTAGAATGGCAGAACCCACAGAACAGCAGAGGGAAGCAGGGCTCCAACCCAGGACAGCCTGGATGGTCTCTGGGTGAGGTCTATTCCACACGGAGCTGGGAGCTGGGAACGGAGTGGAGCAGAGCCCAGCCTGAGCGGCGTGGACGATCCAGACCAGAAGCCGGGCAGAGGGGGCCCTAGCGCCCTGAATATGTGAGCTGCGGCAGTTACCAGACCCCTCGACCCACAAACACCAAAGACTGCGGAGAAGGTTAGTGGGAAAAGCTGCGGGAGTGGAAGGAGTTCGAGGTTCGGCTTCCAGCCCCCGGGGCAGCGGAGGTGGGGCAGCTACAGCTGTTGTTACTTCCGGCTCCAGGCCCACCTGGTGGGAGGAATTAAGTGGCGGATCAGAGCAGGCAACAGCCTGCTGAAGATCTAAGCCCAGTCTGGACTGGGGGTCCTTGGGGAAGGAGGAGTGCGGCTCTGACAGAGCTGGCACCTCCCCCCCAAATGTAGAACATAGAACTCGTTAGTCTACAAGCAGTCATACCCCACTGAAAAACTCAAGGGTCAAGTTAGTTGGTTGGGAATATGGCCAGGCAGCGAAAACGTGCCCAGATTCAGTCTCAGACTTTGGATTCTTTCTTTGGTGACAAAGAAGACCAAAACATACAGCCTAAAGAAGACAACAAAGTCATAGAGCCTACAACAAAAGCCTCCAAGAAAAACATGAACTGGTCCCAGGCCATAGAAGAACTCAAAAAGGATTTGGAAAAGCAAGTTAGAGAAGTAGAGGAAAAATTGGGAAGAGAAATGAGAAGAATGCGAGAAAACCATGAAAAACAAGTCAATGACTTGCTAAAGGAGACCCAAAAAAATACTGAAAAATACACTGAAGAAAACAACACCTTAAAAAACAGACTAACTCAAATGGCAAAAGAGCTCCAAAAAGCCAATGAGGAGAAGAATGCCTTGAAAGGCAGAATTAGCCAAATGGAAAAGGAGGTCCAAAAGACCACTGAAGAAAATACTACTTTAAAAATTAGATTGGAGCAAGTGGAAGCTAGTGACTTTATGAGAAATCAGGATATTATAAAACAGAACCAGAGGAATGAAAAAATGGAAGACAATGTGAACTATCTCCTTGGAAAAACCACTGACCTGGAAAATAGATCCAGGAGAGATAATTTAAAAATTATTGGACTACCTGAAAGCCATGATCAAAAAAAGAGCCTAGATACCATCTTTCAGGAAATTATCAAGGAGAACTGCCCTGATATTCTAGAGCCACAGGGCAAAATAGAAATTGAAAGAATCCATCGATCGCCTCCTCAAATAGATCCCAAAAAGAAATCTCCTAGGAATATTGTTGCCAAATTCCAGAGCTCCCAGATCAAGGAGAAAATACTGCAAGCAGCCAGAAAGAAACAATTTGAGTATTGTGGAAACCCAATCAGAATAACCCAAGATCTGGCAGCTTCTACATTAAGTGATCGAAGGGCTTGGAATGCGATATTCCGGAGGTCAATGGAGCTAGGATTAAAACCTAGAATCACCTACCCAGCAAAACTGAGTATCATGTTCCAAGGCAAAATATGGATTTTCAATAAAATAGAGGACTTTCAAGCTTTCTCAGTGAAAAGACCAGAACTGAATAGAAAATTTGACTTTCAAACACAAGAATCAAGAGAAGCATGAAAAGGTAATCAAGAAACGGAAATTGCAAGGGACTTACTAAAGTTGAACTGTTTTGTTTACATTCCTACATGGAAAGATGATGAGTATGATTCATGAGACCTCAGTATTAGGGTAGTTGAAGGGAATATGCATATATATATATGTATATATGTATATGTTTATGTATATATATAAGTGAATGTGTATGTATGTATGTATATATCTATGTGTATATGTATGTATGTGTATGTATGTGTGTATATATATATATATATGTGTGTTTATATATATATATATATATGTAAAAGAGAGAGAGCAGACACAGGGTGAGTTGAGGATGAAGGGAAGATAGCTAAAAGAAATAAAATGAAATTAAGGGATGAGAGAGTAACATAGTGAGAGAGGGAGATAGGGAGAGATAGAATGGGGTGGATTATCTCGCATAAAGGTGGCAAGAGGAAGCAGTTCTATGGGAGGAGGGGAGAGGGCAGGTGAGGGGGGAATGAGTGAACCTTGCTCTCATCAGATTTGGCCTGAGGGGGAATACCATACATACTCAGTTGGGTATCTTACCCCACAGGAAAGAAGAGGGAGGAAGATAAAAAAAAATAAAAGGGGGGTATGATGGAGGGGAGGGCAGATGGGGGTGGAGGTAATCAAAACAAACACTTTGGAAAGGGGACAGGGTGAAGGGAGAAAATTCAATAAAGCGGGATGGGTTGGGAAGGAGCAAAATGTAGTTAGCCTTTCACAACATGAGTATTGTGGAAGGGTTATACATAATAATACATGTGTGGCCTAGGTTGAACTACTCAACTTCTTAGGGAGGGTGGGTGGGAAGGGAAGAGGGAAGGGAATTTGGAACTCAAAGTTTTAAAATCAGATGTTCAAAAACAAAAAAAGTTTTTGTATGCAACTAAAAAATAAGATACACAGGCAATGGGGCGTAGAAATTTATCTTGCCCTACAAGAAAGGAAGGGAAAAGGGGATGAGAGGGGAGGGGGGTGATAGAGGGGAGGGCTGACTGCGGAACATGGCAACCAGAATATATGCCATCTTGGAGTGGGGGGGAGGGTAGAAATGGGGAGAAAATTTGTAATTCAAACTGTTGTGAAAATCAATGCTGAAAACCAAATATGTTAAATAAATAAATTTAAATTTAAAAAAATTATCACTAAATAAAAAAAAATTTGAGCAGATAAGAAAGCCTGTTTTGTTTTGAATCTATTGCACTCATGCCAGAATTAATCATGACAAATGTAACTGCTTCCAGTAATATGGAAATTCAAATACCTTTAGATACTCAATAATTCCAAATTCCAAAAGGGGCAGGTTCCCCAGTTTGGCAAGATGTCTCCTGAAATAAGAGCTTCCAGCAAAGAAAAGATATAATAGTGGCCCTCGTATTCTGAGAATAGCAGGCCAGCTTTTAGATGAATTTTGTTGTTTTGTTTTGTTTTTCAGGGTAGGAAGAGAAATGTGATGTAATCGAATGGGCAATTCATTTGGTGTGGGAGGATTGATTGGTGTCAAGGAAGACAATTATACCCTCATTTTACTCCTGCTTATTCTTAAAAGTATGGATGACTCTCATATCATTCTTTCTTTCTCAGAAAATTGTGAGCCAAACATTTGCCCGACACTCTGAACTACTGATGGCTGGACTAGAGCCATGTGCCAGGACCCTGGACAGGCAACCACTTAGGAGGTAATACAATAGAGTTTCATGAAGGAATACTTTTTAATTTTTACATGTGGTCATACTTTTTCCACCACTATTGTTTATTTTGTGATATCAAGGAATATGAAGATACTGGTAGACAAGAACACAAACACAAGGGGATATAACATTCGAACCTTGCCTAAGGTATTAAAGGGTGCTGCTAGGTGGTGTGGTGGTTAGAGCGCCAGTCTTGGAGTCAGGAAGACTCATCTTTGTGAGTTCAGATCCAGCCTCAGACCCTTCCAAGCTGTGTGACCCTGGGTAAGTCATTTCACCCTGTTTGCCTCAGTTTCCTTGTCTGTAAAATGAGCTGGAGAAGGAAATGGCAAACTAGTCCAGTGTTCTTGCCAAGAAAAATCATAAAAGAGATCACAAAAAGACATGACTGAACAACGATAATAACAAGGTATTAAAATGACTTGTTTTACCTTTTCTGCCAGTACCCTCTGAATAGCACACATTCAACCAGTGCTATCCACAATAAAACCTCCTTATCTGGGGAACATAGATGACAAAACAACCTGTTCTGAATCAGTGACCAAAAGCGCTGTGGTGAGGAAGGACAGATTAAAGCAATAAATCTACAGATATTGTTAAACAAATCAAAGAAAGACAGCAGGTCCATAGCTGCAGGGACAATATCTTATAGAATTTGGGATCCTTCAGGGCAGTCACACTGTAGTCATAGATGAAGCTCAGTGACAATACACTTGGTCAACTAAAGTGGCCACATTTACATGGCTGATAACCAGCAATAAATAGAAATCCTTTGTTAATTCACATACCCCCTTTCCTGAGGTGATGAGTGCACTTCTTCTCCCCTGCTGGAAGTATTATTCTTGCCCTGTATCACTATCAGTTTGATATAGTCAGATGGATAATGTCTGTTTCCAGGTTAGCCAGGTGATTGTTGCAGCTGAAGAGAGACCTTACGAACTGGGCATTAGTCCAGCTGCGTTAGCATACAGGTATAGAGATTCCTATGTTCCTGAATGTAGAATTATGGACAGCAAGAAGCCTTCCCAGATACAAGATTGAAATGTGCAGAGATGGCACTTATCTTGGGAATTATAAGGATCATCCTAACCAACTCGATAATTCAATTCAACTCCTGGGAAGTTCACTCGACTGAGCTCCGTGGGCCTATTTCACAACTCCCAATGGCCAGGACTCACAGAATTAAACTTGTTTGGCCCTCTGACACATCGAATCTGCTCCTTGCTAGGTTTCATGTCTCCGACTTAGCAAGTAGCTCCGCTGCAAATTTTCATGGCCAATGGAGAGTGACCAGAGAAAAATTCTTTCCTACTGAAAAAATGATGGACTATTCCCTCTCAAGAATTGAGTTCTTCTTGTCATAGCTGTTTCTTCTCCACTGCCAGAACTCATTCCTCAAAGCTATCTCCTGCCTTAAATGCCTCCCTATAGAGAGTTGTGTCTTACTTTTAAAAGGGCAACATGGGGCATGGTCAATCTTTTGGCCAACTAATGACTAGCCTAATTTCACCAAGCTTTACTGAAGACCCATTTTTGCCCCTTATAAAATTAGACACACACATTGTCTCTGTGATCAAATGTAAAATCCTGTTTGGCTTTTAAAACCATTCATAACCCATCCCTTTCCTCCCTTTCCACTCTTCTTACATTTTATTGCCCTTTGCTTACTCTAAAATCCAGCACTACTGGCTTTCTTGCTATTCTTCACAGGTATCACACTCCATCTTGACTCTGCACATCCATGCCTGGGATGCTCTTCCTCCTCATTTCTGCCTCCTGGCTTCCCTCTTTCCCCTCAAGACTCAACCCAAAACCCAATTTGTAGAAGACGCCTTCCCTGGCACCACTCCCTCTCCCAATGCTAGTGCCTTCTCACTAACGTTACCTCTCATTTACACTGTATTTGTCTCCACATACATAGTTATTTGCTCATCGTCTCTCCCACTAGACTGTAAGCTCCCTGAGGAAAGGGATCTTTTTGGTATTCTTTGTATCCTTAGTACACAGTGGCTGATGTATGCTAAGTGCTGAATGAATGCTAATTGACTTTAACCCTAACACTCCATTGTCTTTACTCTCTGCTCCTTACATTCTATGATTTTGTCAGCTGGGTGAGGACAAGATAATTTGATCTGGAGTCTATCAGCTGATCATCTCTCCTCCACTCCCACTATAGACGCCAAGGCATGCTGATGGAGCCTGTATTGTGAGGTACAGGGAATTGCTACGAAAATAAGCCTGGAAAGGCAGGTTGAAGCAAGAATGTGAATGGCTTTAAATATGAGACAGAAGAGTTTATATTTTATCCTAGAGACAATGAGGTCACGTACAGTGACGTGGTGAGAGCTGTGCTTTAGTAATATCATTATGGAAGCTATCTGGACACTGACTTACTGTGTAACTTTGTTTGCCTCAGTTTCCTCATCTTTAAAATGAAGATAATAAAAGCAACTACCTCCCAGTGTTATTGTGAACAAACGAAATGATAATTGTAAAGCACACCGTGCCTGGCACATAGTAAGCGCTATATATTAGTCATTATTATTGCTTCCACTGCTGTGTTGCTGTTTCTTGTTGCACCATCCACTGCTATCATCCCTTCGAAGGATCAGAGGATCAGAAATTTAGAGCTAGAAGGGATCTTGGTGGGCACCTAGCCCCAGAGACTGACACATGTGCAGAGAGACCCTAATGCCACTTTCCACTAGGAGGAGAATGGAGAGCCTGCTTCTGGGAGAGTCATGATGACATGCAATGGAAGTACCTCTGAGAAACTTTGGAGTTTGCCTCGATAGTCTGTAACTGCTTCTGGTCTACTAACCATGTGGTAAACAGTGGTCCCCTTGATTGGCTGCAGTTATGGGACCAGAAATGAGGATGCCTTCAAAGCCTCATCAGTCTTGGCCTCCTTCTTTCTCCTGGTGGATCTCTTCTCTTTGTTTGACCACTTCACTGAGGCACATGATGAGAGTCAATGCCAGGGGTGGGGAACCTATGGCCTTGAGGCCACACGTGGCCTTCTAGAACCTCAGGTACAGCCCTTTGACTGAGTCCAAGTTTTTCAGAACAAATCCTTTTATTAAGGGGATTTATTCTGTGAAGTTTGGATTCAGTCAAAGGGCTGTACTTGAGGACCTAGAGGGCCTCAAGGCTGCAGGTTCTCCACCCCTGGCCATGCTGTAAAAGTAAAAGTTTTGAACGTTTTCTCTCCAAAGTTGACATGTGGTACCTATGACATCAGGGCCTAGTCATTGACCTCTACATTTGTTCTTTCATTTTATGTGAACAAGTTGGAGGTTATGACCTTGTGGGTTTTGAAAGGTCAAGAGAGTGAGTCAGCCAGGTGTTTGGGCATCCAGAGTCTGGGGATTGAAACCATACTGGTTTTGCATCTCACCCAGCATTGTTGCCCCCAGGAACAAGAAGCAGAAGAGCAAACTTCAGACCCAACCCGGGGGAAGATACATCTGGCAGTGATCTGGTTTGGTGTGACCCTGGTAGTACCCATGATGCTAAGAATTAGTCTACTCTCCATAGAGAGCAAAGTGATATAGGGGACTAAGGACCCTGAAATGCTTGGGGAAAATGTTTATGCTTTTTTATTGCTATATCATCTATATCTGCATCTATCGATTGAGAGAGAAGGGAGATAGGGAAGAAACATTTATTAAGCACCTCCTATGTGCCAGGCACTGTGCTAAGCCCTTTACAAATCTCATTTGATACTCACAACAACCCTGAGAAGTAACTGATATTATTATCCCTTACAGTTGAAGAAACAGAGGCAGACAGAGGTTAAGCAACTTGCCCAGGATTATACAGCTAGCAAGTGTCTGGGATTGGATTTGAACTCAGGTCTTCTTGATTCCAGGGAAAGCACGATACAGGGATTGTCTCTGAGAGACAGATAGACAGAGACAGACAAAAGTCACAGAGAGACGGAGAGAGATATTCCTTCATAAAAGCCTGTTGATGCTAATTGTTTAAATGGAACTGGAGTGATAGTCATTTACTGGTGGCTAACACTAGGAGGAACACAAATGATGAAAGTTTAAGTCAATTAAGTTAGTGAAGAGATATCTCAACCCCTCAGTGTCATCCCTGGAACCTTGAGAGGGAAGATAATACATCTCTGGCCCTGGGATAATGAGCCAGAGCTTACTTCCCTCGTATTGATAAAGAACTGGAGGCTCAGAGAGATCGCCTAAGACTTGTTTAAGATCACAGAGGCATTAAGTAGCAGACACTATCTCCTAATAGCAGACACTATTTCCACTTCTTCTTTTCCTTCTTAATCTATTATTGGCTTTCATCTTTTGATCTCTTCCTTTAGTCCTAGTCCATCACTAGCTCTAGATTCGTATCCACAAATAAATCAGTATAATATACTGCTTGACACACTGGATAGAGAACGGACCTCAGAGTTGGGACGACTGGTGTTCAAGTCCTTACTGACACATACTGACAAGGCATAGGTCCAGACAAAAAGTTTTCTGTTTCAACATTGCTCTTTCCTCTGCCCTTGAGTCCCTGGGCCTCTTCGATTTTTGACATTCTCACCCTGCTAACATCTAACCCTGGGGAACCCTTGACAACTGTTTTCTTGGTCCCCTTTCTATGAATGCAGTACCAGTCATTCCCCAGTTGATAAATGGTCAAAGGATATGAACAGGCAGTTCTTTGATGAAGAAATCAAAACTATATATAGTAATATGATGAAATGCTCTCAATCACTATTGATTAGAGAAATGCAAATCAAAACAACTTTGAGATATCATCTTATAGATTGCATATATACATATATATGCGTGTGTGTGTGTATATACATGTATATATATATATGTGTATACATATATATATATGTGTGTATACATATATATATATATAGAGAGAGAGAGAGAGAGAAAGAGAGAGAGAGAGAGAGAGAGAGAGAGAGAGAGAGCCTAAAATGATTGAAGGGAAAAGTGACAAATGTTGGAGGGGATGTGGAAAAACTGGGACACTGACTCAATGTTGTTGGAGTTGTGAACTGCACATCACTCCTTTATTATAGTGAACAACAAAAAAAGGGGTGGGGCAGGGTTAGTACAGTTATGCTAAAACTGATGAGGACCCAGGTGGCTGGACATAAGGTAGAAGGCAATGGGACACTGAGACACGTTTCAACATGATCTAGTGGTAGTTCACTGCCACATAATATAGCAGGGGCTATAAAACACACAATGGGATATACTCATTCACTCCTTAGAAATCAAGGAACTCTCTCTTCTCTGACACAGCTTGAGATCTCTGATGACTATCAAGTGGGACAGATTAATTTCAAAAGCCACTAATAACCAGCCTAGGAGGGTCTTTTGTGAAAGCAAATGCAACAGGTAAACATTAGGACATAATCTCAAGCTCCCAGATCCATTTTTCTTGGATTAAGGAGGAAATAAAGATTTTCATGATTTGTTAAATGACCACCCAGCTTATGGGCAGCTTGCAACAATAGCCCCCTGAGAGGGCTGCCCTACTGGCAGGACTGGCTCATAGGAATAACTGGACCGATTGCTTCTTTCAACTCCCCACACTGGTCACTTCTTACTACGTTCCCATCCCTAACCCCTAATCAGGTTCTTTCTGAGCCAAACCACCCAGGAGGCATTCTGACTAATGTGGTTGAGGAGAAGGGCAACAAGAAAGAAAAGAATTGGTCTGAAATAGGGAGGAAATGAGGAAAGGAACCCTCAGTCCCCCACCTGCAGCTATGTTTTGTGATCCCTAAGGCATGGTCAGTGTGTGGAGCAGGCAGGGGAGAAATGTGGTGGGGACAGTGAGAAGGGAAGGGCCTGACTACTGCTGGCACATGCTGGTAGCCTGCTTTCACTTCTTGGCCTTGCCTTGGGCTGCCACAGCCCCCATGGCTTTGAGCACAGTCTCTTCATCCCCGAGGGACTGTATGGGCTTGATGGGGTTCAGATTCTTGTCCAACTCATACACGATGGGAATGCCAATGAGCAAATTCAGCTCCATGATTGCCTCTTCAGACAGACCCTCAAGATGTTTGACAATCCCTGGAAGACTATTGCCATGAGCTGCAATCAGAACATGTTTTCCTTCCTTAACCTGGAGTACAATTTCTTCATTCCAGAACGGTAGAGCCTGGGCAATGGTGCCTTTCAGGCTCTCACAGGAAGGCAACTGATCCTCAGTCAGATCTGCATAGCGAAAGTCCTTGCTGATGTTGCTGTAGAAGGGGTGGTCAGGCTCCATTGGAGGTGGTAGGATGTCATAGGATAGTCGCCAGATCTTCCCCTGGGCCTCACCATGCTTAGCAGCTGTCTCTGCTTTGTTGAGGCCTGTCACACCTCCATGGTGCTGCTCACTGAGGCCCCAAGTCCTCACTAACCAGCATCTTGCAGGGCTTGTCCTCCACACTTGGCCTCCTGGGGCTCAGGCCTGCATTGTACCAGCTGCTGAAGCAGCTCTCCAGTTTCCAGGCACTCTTTCTATGCCAGATTGGGGCAGCAGGTATGGAGGAGACCAGCTCACAGGTGAGCATACACTGAGATTCAGGTGGAGCTTACAGCCTCAATTGGGCTCAATTACAGCTCCTCAATTGGGGCTCCGCCCTACCCACCCTCACCTGATCCAACCATTGTGGAGTGCAATGTGGAAGTATCCCCAAAGAGTTATAAAACCATATGTATGTGTATATATATCTATATCTATATCTATCTATCTATATCTATCTATCTATATATATATATCTGTATATCTATCTATCTATATCTATATCTATATCTATATCTATATCTATATCTATATCTATATATATGCCCTTTGGCCCAAATATTATACCTGTTTCCCAAAGTGATTAGGGGAAAAAGAAAAAAAAAACTTATATGTTGTACAATATTTATAGTAACTGCTGCCCTACCATCCCTCCACCAAGTGGGGCAGAACATAATTCAAGTTTCCCTCCATTTTTCGAACATTCTTTTTCAGCACCTGTATTTGGGAATCTGATCTGTGTTGAGAGGGGTTAACAGGGAGAGGGAGAGCGTCTCTGAAACAGGAGAGTTGCAGGGGATCTCTGGTTTAAACAATCTTTTCTCTTTTTATGGTCAGAAATGTCAAGGAAGAGGTTGCTATAAGATGCAAATCATTTACCTATTTTTTTTCTTACTTCACTCTGAGATTACTTCCAATCTAGCTGCCTTCCTTCATTTGCCCTAGAACAATGAAGCTATTAATCTTGCCATTTACTTTTAACTTTTATAAAATTTAATCCTTATTTTTTCCTTAAAACAAATTCGACAGAGTAGTACCTCATAACTAACAAAGATACTTCAGAAGGGACTAAGTTCCTGGAATTACCCCAAAGACTCGGGAGTTCTCTCCTGCAATCTTAAAATGATTAATTTCCAAACTCCTTAATCTACCAAGATGTTTTTAGCAGTTCTGAAATTTTGATTATATGACTTTATTTTTATAATTCCAACATAGCCAAAACCAAAATGACAGGAAAAAAGGTGCCTTACAGGGTTGGGTTTTTTTTCTGTCTTTTCTTATAACCTAATCTCCCTCTTAAAGCCTAAAGTGGAGGTCAGTTCTACTTACTGGGATGTTTACTTCAACTATGAAAATTCATTAATCTTTCCCAGTGTTGTAGACTTTGTGGCTACAGCCGTTTGAAGTTTTTCAGGCTGGCTGCATTTTAAATCTTTCAAGGTAACAGAATCTAGCACAACACAAATACAACACAGACATTTTACATTTTACATTTTATGAAGACATAGACAGATAAAATGACAAGACAGATACAAACAGCAGGCTAGCTCACCACACAAACATGACAGACAGTCTTAACAAAGCACACAATTACAATTAACCAGTTCAGCGGAGACACGCAAGTTACTGAGGTGTACACAGTTGCAAATTTAACAAGTGCATTTAATAAGGGTGTGGAGGCACTCGGAGAGGCCAATTAACCAGAGGTGTGCAGTTAGGAAAGAATAACCTTACCGGAGTGATCTGGAATGAAACAGGTCAAGGGAGGGGCCCTCAGGTTTTCTTCACAAAGAACATCAAGCTGAGCCAAGGTGAAGCTCAGAGGATTGCAGCAGAGACAAAAGTGAGGATTCACTAGACCAGGGGGAGGGAGCTAGACTCTGGAGAAATAAATTTCCAGTAGTGCCTAGTCTGTTCCCATTGGTACTAGAGTCCAATGGCCTGGTTCTGTATTCAATCCCACTTCTGACACCCATCAATGTCACCTGGGCCAGAACTGGCCTCTAATCTGTGGGTGGCCAGAGACAAACAAAGCGGGCTAGAGACAGGAGAGTCAGGAATCAAACAGAAGTTTAATTTCAAAGTGAAGAAAATGCTTGCAAGCAGAAATCCTTCTAAGAAGGAGGGCTTATGGCTTATGGCAGGGGTAGGGTTTTTAATCATGAAAACCACAAAAAGACAGGACCCAACACAGTCATTCTTAGGTCTTGAGTCAATAGTTCTCATAGTTGGCATTTTGGGGGACAATACCAGAGTTCTTGAGTCCTGTGGGAAGTCTCTAAGTTATTAGAATCATTGAGCCATGTGACTGTCTCAAGTCATAAGGGTCATTGACCCTTGTGATTGTTCAGCGGGGTATAGAACCAGAGTTAGCACGGTGGGAACAGGAGTGTAGCACCTGGTTTGGCTCACTTGGCAGTTGCAGGGATTGTTTCAGTTGTCAGGAGATGTGAATGATCATTTTCTGCTGCAGCATGTTGGCCGCAGTTTCATCTCTCAGGTTAGGATCCCCTGGGAAATAGGGAAATCATAAATCCCAATTCTGAGGTTTTACTGTGGCTGATATCATCCAGAGAATGAGTGCAAAGGATTGTTGTTATGCCTGGAAAACAAGGTGTATTCTAATATTTTGACAATGCCTTTGATACCTTCCCCTTCTTCAGATGCCTTGAGAATCAGTACTAAAATTTGTTTCACCTCTACCACAAACTTCTTTGTTTTCTTGATCTAGTCTTACAGTTGTTCCCATCTTTTTTTCTTTACTGTCATTTCCACTTCCTCTGTAAATAAATATATTTATGTATATGTGTACATATATATATACACACACACATACACACCCCTGTAATTATGTGTGTATATATGTATTTATATATACATATACATACACACATAAATAAATCTGTGTGTATATATGTACATATATGTGTGTGTGTGTGTGTGTGTGTGTGTGTATATATGTATATGTATATATATACATATATACACACACACACACATATACACACACATGGCAGTATTTAGAATTTGATGGCCAAATGTGGTTGCTCCATGGACCTTAATAGTGAAAAAAGTTTGTTATAAAAATACCTTCAGAAGATGGCAGCTGGAAAGCAGGGACTTGCCTAGGGCTCTCCCCCAAGACCCTCCAAATGCTGATAAAAAATGACTGAACAAATTCTAGAACTGCAGAACCCACAAAATAGCAGAGGGAAGCAGGGTTCCAGCCCCGGATAGCCTGGATGGTCACTGGGTAAGGTCTATCGCGCTCGGAGCTGGGAGCAGAGCCCAGCGTGGGCTGTGCCTGGACCAACCGGACCAGGAGCTGGATGGACCAGGCCCTAGCGCCCTGAATCAGTCAGCTGTGGCAGTTACCAGACTTCTCAACCCACAAACACCAAAGACAACAGAGAAGGTTAGTGCGAAAAGCTGAGGGGACAGAATGAAAGGAGTTGGAGGTTCGGCCACCACCCTGGGGGCTGCGGGGGTGGTGCAGCTACAGAACTACAGCTGCAGTTGCTTCTGGACCCAGGCGCACCTGGTGGGAGGAATTAAGTGGCGGATCACAGCAGGAGTGCAGAACCTGCTTAAGATCTGAGTCGCAGTCCGAGTTGGTGGTTCTTGGGGGAGGAGGAGTGCTGGTGTGGCAGAGCTTGCTGTATAGAAATAGCTCTGAAAACAACAGCACAACCCCTCAAGCTTGGGACAAAGTAATCTATACTCTGCAAGCGGTCATACCCCAACAAAAAACTCAAGGGTCAAGTAATTGGCTGGGAACATGGCCAGGCAGCGAAAACGGACTCAGATTCAGACTCAGACTTTGGAATCTTTCTTTGGTGACAAAGAAGACCAAAACATACAGCCAGAAGAAGTCAACAAAGTCAAAGAGCCTACATCAAAAGCCTCCGAGAAAAACATGAACTGGCCTCAGGCCGTGGAAGAGCTCAAAAACGATTCGGAAAAAGCAAGTTAGAGAAGTAGAGGAAAAATTGGGAAGAGAAATGAGAATGATGTGAGAACCATGAAAAACAAGTCAATGACTTGCTAAAGGAGACCTAAAAAAATACTGAAGAAAACAACACCTTAAAAAATAGACTAACTCAAATGGCAAAAGAGCTGCAAAAAGCCAATAAGAAGAAGAATGCCTTAAAAGGCAGAATTAGCCAAATGGAAAAGGAGGTTCAAAAGACCACTGAAGAAAATACCACCTTAAAAATTAGATTGGAGCAAGTGGAAGCTAGTGATGTGATGAGAAATCAAGATATTATAAAACAGAACCAAAGGAATGAAAAAATGGAAGACAATGTGAAATATCTCATTGGAAAAACCACTGACCTTGAAAATAGATCCAGGAGAGATAATTTAAAAATTATTGGACTACCTGAAAGCCATGATCAAGAAAAGAGCCTAGACATCATCTTTCAAGAAATTATCAAGGAGAACTGCCCTGATATTCTAGAACTAGAGGGTAAAATAGAAATTGAAAGAATCCACTGATGGCCTCCTGAAAAAGATCCCAAAAAGAAAACTCCTAGGAATATTGTTGCCAAATTCCAGAGTTCCCAGATCAAGGAGAAAATAATGCAAGCAGCCAGAAAGATACAATTTGAGTATTGTGGAAACACAATCAGAATAATACAAGATCTAGCAGCTTCTACATTAAGGGATTGAAGGGCTTGGAATATGATATTCCAGAGGTCAATGGAGCTAGGATTAAAACCAAGAATCACCTACCCAGCAAAACTGAATATCATGCTCCAAGGCAAAATAAGGATTTTCAATAAAATAGAGGACTTTCAAGCTTTCTCAGTGAAAAGACCAGAGCTGAATAGAAAATTTGACTTTCAAACACAAGAATCAAGAGAAGCATGAAAACGTAAACAAGAAAGAGAAATCACAAGGGACTTAACTAAAGTTGTTTACATTCCTACATGGAAAGATGATGTGTATAATTTATGAGACCTCAGTATTAGGGTAGCTGAAGGGAATATACATATATAGTGAGACAGAGGACACAGGGTGAGTTGCATATGAAGGGATGATATCTAAAAAAATAAAATCAAATTAAGGGATGAGAGAGGAATATATTGAGAGAGGGAGAAAGGGAGAGATAGAATGGGGTAAATTATCTTGCATAAAAGTGGCAAGAAAAAGCAGTTCTGTTGGGAGGGAAGAGGGAGCAGGTGAGGGGGAATGAGTGAATCTTGCTCTCATTGGACTTGACTTTGTCCCTGCCTTGAAGCAGCTGTATTACTCACTGCATGTGTGTAACCATTTTCTCTACGGAAATAAATGCCCTCTATAATGATATTCCATCTAGCATCATTATTACCCAGAATATGTATGAGGTAGCTACTCTGCTATTCATAGTTAAATACTAGCATATATCCAGGGCCATTGCCAGTTGTCCTGACCTATGTCTTGCCATTGGACTCTGATGATTCTGGAGGAGAAAGTGAAGCTGATGACTTTCCACAGCCCTGCCTCACTTAAATCCAACTCACTTGCAAGTCAAGACATCATACTCCTATTGTCATTGGTCCTCTTTGAGAATGAAGGACAAACAACAATCTATGAATAGTACTAGCTGTACCAGGGACCCAAATGGCCAGTTCTAGTTGGCCAATGCTACTATTTCCTTCTCCTCCTCTTCTTCTTCCTCTTCTTCTTCTTTCTCCTCTCTCTCCCTTTCCTCCATCCTCCTTCTCTTCTCCCTCTGTCCATGTGTGTTGGTAAGCAAAATGGCCTTTGTTTTCTTTGAGTAGCTCAGTGTATTTCATTGAGCCTTGCTGGGTGCTGGGCCCCAGGCCCAGAGCCCCATTGGGTGTGGAACCTATGTGGGTGCGGATTGGTGACTGGGGTGGGGCCCAAGATGGGGCTGGCTAAGGGGAGGTGTTAACTCCAGAGCCATGCCCTATTGGGTGTTAACCTAATCTATGTGGATGTGAACCTCCCAGGGTCCTAAGGGGAGGGGCCAACTCAAGAACCAATCACCAGAGCCTGGGCTGTGGTCATTCAGACGACGCTTGATGATGTCAAAAACTCTACAAGAGGAGAGAAGACAGCTGGAAGATCCTTTTCTGTTGGAGCTCTACCTGCAGCAGTGGTGGTGAGCGTGACTCTGGGCCAGCCTTGTGCTGAGCTCCCAGGCTGAACCTAGATGTTGGTAACTATGAATTGTATTGGGTCTGTCTGTTGATATTTGTAATTTGTTTGTAATTTGCTCTGAAGTTTAGGGTGCTGGTCTCTTCCCCTGAACTGAGTGAATGCTATTTGTATGCTAAATTAAAGTAAGCTTGTCAACCCCTTTAACCTTGCTTTCCTTGGTTAAGCAGATCAAAAGAACCTGTGCTTTCCCAGCGTGCTGGCAGCTTTCCGGGTGCTGGCTGTGGGTGGATTTTACACCCCCACAGAAGCTGCCAGCCCGATTGTGGAAACACCATGTGGGGAGTTATATCCTTACATGTGGTTTTGATCACTTATACTTGGCAAGATATCTTGGAATTTGGGGACTAGATTTTTCCCCTTCATTTATTTATTCTATTTTTTTTCCTCAAAAAACTGGGACAATTAACTTATTTGTCCCGTGTAGTTTTCATTCCTGATTTCTTGAAATATAGCTTTGATAAACCAGGATTTGATAAAGCCCATTGGGATTCAAATGGAGCCACTTAACTATGCCTTCAAATCCAAATCACTCTGGCTCTCACTAACTGACCAATAATAGCCCCAGCCCAACCAGGTTCATTGTTTGGGTTTTAATGGCTCAGAGGGAGTATAAATAGTAATTGTTTCTGTTCGGCTAGAAACTTGGAGGGTCTTCCCCTTCCACACTGATTCTTTTAAGGAAGTTAAACTAGGCCATCTTTTGACTCAATTATAACCTAGCCTTTAATCACTGAATGAGTGTCACCTCAGACAAACTGAGGCCTGGGATAGACCTTAGCTTTGCACAACCCTGGCTTGCTTAAATCCAGTTCTCTTGCAAGTCAAGACATCACCCTCCAGACGTCATTGAGCCTCTTCCAGAGCAAAAGATGAACAACAGAAGCATTGAGATAGCTTTGCTTAGTTGAATTTCTTACTAAGTGTTTTTTTAACTTGTGTGTGGCACAGATTTACGAATTAAAGAATTAAAGCAAGGCATCTCAAGGTGAAAGTAGAAAGGAAATTTTATTACAATCCCATGGGAAAGGGCAACTGAGGCACCAAGTGCACCCCAAGGGTCCTCTCGGTGTCAGAGTGCACCAGACACAGAAAATTCAGGTGTTTTTATAGGTACCTAACTGCAATTCCCCCTCCCAACCTCCTTCTTTTCAGTGTGAAGACGCAAGCTTGAGGGTACAATATGGATGCGATAAATCTACCCTGGTGACAATGGCAAAGAACAAATGGTATGGTTATTTTTGACAAGCAGGTGATGCATCATTCTTACATCTTAAGTGATAAATCTACCTCAGTAACAATGACAATGAACAAATGGTTTGGTTGTCTGTGATAAGCAGAAGCCAGTTGTTCGTTGCCTCATCTTCACATCTGTGGCAAACTAGCCTTTCCCACCACCCTTGCTTCTGCAACAGATGCTGTCCATCACACTTATATCTGGGACGGATATCCCCCAGCACCCTTACATCTGTCTCCCATCATACTTATACCTAACTGGTCTTTCTGACCAGTTCTTACATGGCTACATTGCACCTGGCTTTCCGGCTTTTCATCCATTCTTCTTCTGAGCTGAGGGTCTCTTATCCTGGGGTCAGCACACAGGAGGTGAGCATTCTGTGTCCTATCCTTATTCTCAGAGGATTTTACGGTTGCTGACTTATTCATCTCTAGCCTTCTTTCTTTCGGGCCTCTCGCCCTTAGGCCTCTTGCCAAGGATGTGAGCATCCTGTGTCCTATTTTTATTCTCGGGGGATCCTACAGTTACTAACTCGTCTTCCCATGGTCACTAACTTGTGTTACAGAAAAACTTAAGTAGAAAGCTGAAGTTTAGATTTCATGAGAGGCCTTACTATCTTACTTATTCCTATTTATTCAATTTGTCCTTTTTATGAGAGGTCTTCACTTGTTCCACTCACTTGTTTTTTCTCTTTTGTTTGATGAGACAGCTATATTAGTATTCTTCCATCATACATTTCCATTACATTGTAGATTAAGCATTTACTAATTAAGACAGTTGGGGGGGCATTATTTCTTCATTATGGCATTTGATTTATACCAGGGAAATTTATATACATAGTCATAATAGGAATTGATATTCTTTCTTCTATCCATTTGTCATTTTTTTGTCACCAACAATTTGTTCTTTTTTTTCTGGCTGATCCAACACTTTTTTTTGTAATTAATGAATTAATTTTTAGTTTTCAACATTCACTTCCATAAGATTTTGAAGAATATGGCCTTGTATGTGTCTCTGTGTGTGGTAGCAAAGAATTGGAAATATAGTGGGTACCTGTCAATTTTGGAGAAGCTGAACATACAGTGATATATATGTTCAACACTCCCTCTGGGCTACCTCCCTAACACAACATTCACATTTTTGCAGGCTGGATCCTTAAGGAAGTGACTACCATTTGTTCAAGGGTATATTCTTCATCTTTCTTGTGTCATGCACTCCTTTAGCAGCCCAGAAAAGTTTGCGGACCGCTTCTCAGAATGTTTTTTAATATATGGTATTACAAAAGAAAACAATTATATGGAATAGAGCTATCACAATATTAAAAACAACAAAAAAATAAGACCACATACCCCAGGTTAAGAACCCTTGGTACAGTTTATTGTTCTGCTCTTCTAACACTATAATTAACAAACTCCATTGTTGTATTCACATTAATAGCCAATATATACAACTCGCTTCTAGCAAAGGTTTTACATAAACCTTTTCTAAAGGTTTTTTTTACATAAACCTTTACTAAAGGTTTTACACAAAACTTTACTAAAGGTTTTTTTTTTTACATAAACCTTTACTAAATGTTTTACATAAACCATCTAGGCAGCGCAGTAGACAGAGTGCCAGGACTGGAATCCAGAATACTTAACTTCAATCTAGCCTCAAACACTTACTAACTGTGTGACCTTGGGCAAGTCATTTAGCCCTTATTTGCCTCAGTTTCCCTATCTGTAAAATAGGGATAATAATAGCACCTACTTCCCAGGGTTGTTGTGAGGATCAAATGAGATATTAATTTTTTTTCAGAGGGGGGAAGGCAGGGCAATTGGGGTTAAGTGACTTGCCCAAGGTGACATGGCTAGTAATTGTGTCAAGTGTCTGAGGCTGGATTTGAACTCAGGTCCTCCTGACTCTAGGGCCGGTGCTCTACTCACTGCGCCACCTAGCTGCCCCTGAGATAATAATTATAAAGCACTTAGCACAGTACCTGGCACATATTAAGTGCTATAAAAACATTACTTTTTATTATTATTACTATTATTAATATTATTAGCCTGGGAAAATTGCCACAAATACACACAGCATCCATGTGAAGCATATACATAAATAATGAAGAAGTAGTAGGTGCTTATTAAATATTTATTGAATTAATGTTTTTAGGCTCAAAAGCATCCTGACAAAGTCCCCGTGGAACTCATCCAATAGGGTCCCTTCTGATTCAAGGCAAGACAGAAGAGGATGTCACATTTTGGCATCTAGTAGAGGGCAGATGTGATGCCAGCCTACATCGGTGAAATATTGTTTGGGAGCAAGGTGACTCAAAAACTAAACTTACCTTCTTCCCCTTCAAACTGGTTCCTCTTCCTGAGTCAGTGGCACCAAACTTCTCCTTACCATTCAGGCTTGAAACCTGAGTCACCTTTGACTTCTTGCTCTTGCATTCCCCTAATACTGAATTAATTCACCAAGTCTATTTATTTTTCTCAGTGTTTCTCTTATTCTTTTCTAAGCCTACTACTATCATCTTATATATATTCTTATACTTTCATGCCTAGAGTACCCTTTTCTTTCCATACCTCCTATTTTCATCATGGTATTCCACTGATCAAAATACCTCAATGCCTTCCTCTCCCAACAGATAAAGTTCCAAGTCTTTTACCTGACATTTAAGGTCTACTACAATCTAGGCCCAAACAACCTTCCTAACCTTATCTCTAGCTACTTTCTTGTACAAACATTGAAGGTTTTTCATCAGGGAAGTGACATGGTGGAGAGGAATGAATATGAGTCATATTGAAATAAAAAATCAGTGGACCATCTGCCAAACTATTCTCTGATACTCCTCTCTATACATAGCTCTGAACCTAAATAATACTTCTTTTTGCCTATCCAAATCTCATGTATCTTTCAAGATTCACAGCTCAAGTCTCTTCTCTATAACTTCTCAGACTACTCAACAAATGCTCTGACCTTCTTATGAAGCCAAAGCATATATTATTTATGCTCCTTATTTAGAAATTAATCATGTACTGATCCACAGCAGCTCTTATAGCCTAGATTTTAGGTTGAGAACAGAACCTATCTGTAGTGAGAATAAATTTATTGCCTTGATAAAACTGACTCCATTTTGTTTTAAGCCTCCATTTTGTGACAAGTTATATAAATTTCTTTTCTATAATAAAGACTTGAGTGATATAGTTTGGCAGTAACATATGTCCCCCCTAATTTAGTAAATAGCTAATAATGTTTGCATATCCCAAATTTTGTAAATAGCTACTAATGATATGCTCCCCAGATTTGATAAACAACTATTATAGACATGTGTTCCCTAGATTTGGTATGCAACTGATAAATACTTGCTAATGATTCTAGATTTAGTTGATAGTTTCTATTCATCTAAGTTTGATAATCAATCACCAATTTGAATTTGATTGTAACCAGCTAACACCCATATCTAGAACCAATAAAAATCCATAAGAGATGCCCAGTCTTCAGCCTGACCTTGGGTGGCAACTGAGGCTGTCTCCACTCTGACCAGCAGAAAGGGAACCTTAGTACTGAATACCAGTACAAGACATATTTACTAAGAAGCTCTAGGAAATCTGGTAGTTCATATTGTCTAATAGATAATAAAGTAATGTTTGCATTCATTTGATTACTAAAGTTTGTTCGATAGCATTGAGAAAGATTAAGTCTAAATAGTTTTTCCTTCATACTAGATAACACAAGTATTAGTATATTGGTTTTGCACATGAACTTGTTTCACCCTTTTTCATATACCCCATAATTCCTGTCACACTGCCCTATACCTAGTAGGAACAAAATAAATGTGCTGTCATCCTAAAACCGTATCATATGCTGCTACTCACTGAACAGTTTTGGATTATAGCTCTTCCTGATTCTCCTTTCTGTTCAGGTATCTACTGAGTACCTACTCTGAGCAAGATGCATGAGATACAAGGCAGTCCAAAAAATGGGCTCTACCCTTTGTTCTAGGACTTTTGGACCAGCTCAGAGTTCAGGTTCAAATATGGCTTTAGGGCACGTTCAATTAGAAGCCTCGGAAAAAGTAAACCAATCATTGTTATACCTGGATTGTCAGGCATTAGGGGTATTATCCTGTACCCCTAGAATTTAAAAACCACTCAAAAATGTGTGGCACAGATTTACGAATTAAAGAATTAAAGCAGAGACATCTCAAAGTGAAAGTAGAAAGGAAATTTTATTATGATTCCACGGGAAAGGGCAACTGAGGCCCCAAGAGCACCCCAAGGGTCCTCTCAGTGTCAGAGCACATCAGACACAGAAAATTTGGGTGTTTATATAGGTCCCTAACCGCAATATCCCCTCCCAACCTCCTTCTTCTTGGCTTAAAGACACAAGCTTTGAGGGTACAATCTGGATGGGACGAATCTACCCAGCAACAATGGCAGAGGACAAATGGTATTGTTATTTTTGACAAGCAGTGACACACCATTCTTACATCTTAAGTGATAAATCTACCTCAGTGACAATGACAATGAACAAATGGTTTGGTTGTCTGTGATAAGCAGAAGCCAGTTGTTCGTTGCCTCATCTTCACATCTGTGGCAAACTAGCCTTTCCCACCACCCTTGCTTCTGCAACGGATGCAGTCCATCACCCTTACATCTGGGACGGATATCCCCCAGCACCCTTACATTTATCTCTCATCATTCTTACACCTAACTGGTCTTGCACGTCTACGTTGCACCTGGCTTTCCAGCTTTTCATCCATTCTTCTTCTGAGCTGAGGGTCCCTTATCCTGGGGTCAATGCACAGGAGGTGAGCATCCTGTGTCCTATCCTTATTCTCAGAGGATTTTATGGTTGCTGACTTATTCACCTCTAGCCTTCTTTCTTGGGCCTCTTGCCCTTAGGTAAATACACAGGATGTGAGCATCCTGTGTCTATTTTTATTCTTGGGGGAATCCTATGTTTACTAACTTGTCTTCCCATGGTCACTAACTTGTCTTACAGAAAAACTTAAGTAGAAAGCTGAAGTTTAGATTTCATGAGAGGCCTTACTATCTTACTTATTCCTATTTATTTAATACGTCCCTTTTTATGAGAGGTCTTCACTCATTCCACTCAGAAGGATCTGTGGTCTCATCAATTTGGCTGATCCCTCTAATACTACAGATTTCCACCTATTCACTCCTGCCCATCCTGCATGATTCTTGTCCAAGTCCTCCAAGGGACTCCAAAGTTTGCTCCAAAGGGTCAATGAATGAGCTGGGGGCCTCCCCCACTTTCTTCTGATTTTACAGTTAGAGATACCAGTCTGTTTAGCTATCATCCCTTGTCATCATCATGTGACCAGTACATCTTTTTCTATTGTTCATTGCCCTTCTGACATCTTTTACTCTGTTCTTTGAAGTCCATTTTTTGTTAAATGTTGTCACAGCCTGCTTGATGGACCATTCATTCTTTATTGACCTCTCTGTAACATTAATTTTCATTTCTTCAGAGATGGTTGTGCTCTGTGTCTTAAAGTTCCTTTTATTGACATTTTTTATTTTTACATTACCTTCATTTCAGAATATAACTACCTATCTACCCTACTCAGTGAACTATCCTTGTAACAAAAAATCAAAAAAGAGGCCAGTTATGTCATAAAGCCCTAGGACAATACTGATAGCATATTGGTATTTAAAAGATAGGCATACATTTTAAATAAAATTCTGTCAAACAAATTATAGCAGTTCATTCAGGAAATCATTCATCATGGCTGATTTGGACTTATACCAAGGGCACAAGGATGGTTCAGCATTGGGAAGACAATCAACACAATCAATCATATTAAAAATAAAAACATCCAAACCCACATGATTATCTCACTAGATGAAGGAAAAGGCTTTGACAAAGTATGACACTCATTTATGTTAAAATAAAAATCTACACATTATAGGAATACATGGACCATTTTTAACACATAAAAATTATCTATTTAAAAATAAAAGCATTCAGTGCCATACCAATCAAACTACCAAAGGATTACTTTAGAGAGCTTAAAAAATAAAAATTAGGGGCAGCTAGGTGGCACAGTGAGTAGAGCACTGGCCCTGGAGTCAGGAAGACCTAAGTTCAAATTAAGTCTCAGACACTTGACACACTTACTAGCTGTGTGACCTTGGGCAAGCAACTTTAAAGGGGTCAACGATCTTCTTTAACTACATAAAATACAAACAGAGGAAATACAGAGGAGAGAAATGAAGACCAACAGACAGGGCTCTACTGCCTGAATCAAAACGATATTGCTATATGTGCTTTAGATTCACTACTGGGTCGAGAGAGCCTTTACCTCTGAACAGTCAGGGAGCTCTGAACATATGGCCCCTCAGAGTCTTGACCAGGGAATCACAAGATCTTTCTTGTAAGTGAGCCCCCAAAGCAAAAGCTCACCTCTCAGAATATATACTCTTTCAGCTAATAGGCTCAGAGCCAGAACCCTCCTGACTCAGTGCCTAACAGCAAAAGGTGTGTAAGCTTTCCTACAAGCAAGCAAGCTTCCCTTAATGGGCTGTACATGAGGCCTACTGATGGGCGGGGAAGATCTTATTCCCCATTAACCTTACACTATTTGACAAAAACTACTGGGGAAACCTAAAAACAGTGGGGCCAAAATGCTGTTGCTTATCCTTTGTTTTCAAAGAGAACCAGTAACATCATGAGATGATGTTTTGACTCACATGTGAATTGGATTTAAGTGAGATATAGCTACAGTCGTCAGCCTCACTCTCTCTTCCAGAGTCATAAAAGTCCAGTGGCAGGACAAAAGTCAGGATGACTGTTGATGGCCCAGGGTGCAGTGGATGACCTTGGTGTCTTTGATGTCTTACCAAGTTCTAAACACTCTACAATGCCTGTCTCAGCTGCCTTTGTGTCCATTGGAACAAATTGTTCTCATCTGCCTATTCCACCAGGACCAATCTCCATGTGCTTGGGGCAGACATCTCCCTCCCTAAGTCATTGACAGATCTGAGGCCTGCTGGTCACCCTCAACTTGGTTTAGCCTATCTGTTGAGACAGTTTTACTGGTGTGTGGCTGCCACACATGCTGCAGCTTCTTGGAACCACAAGTAAGAGTTACGTGATAGGCGTACACCAAAGATGGATGAGCAGCCCCGAAAAGTGCTAGGCAAGTCCTTACACCAGAAGTCCTAGTCCTCCCTGGATACCCCACACACCCAAAATAGACTTATACTAATATCTCTTACTATAGACAGGATAAGCTCTAAATTGGTACAGGAATTAGATAGGGTGACATCATAAGCAAATTTGAAGAGCACAGTCATATTTTTAAAAATACTCCAAATAACTAATAACCAAATAAATATAAATGAGTTTCTACCTCATATCCATTAAGATTCATTAAGATGACAAAAAAGGAAAATGACAAATTATGGAAGGGCTGAGGGAAAATAGGTACAATAATACAATGGGCTGTGAATTCACTGAACCATTCTGGAAAGCAGTTTGTAACTATGCCCCAAAAGATACTAAATTGTGCATACTCTTTAACCCAATGATACTGTCATTAGGTCTATACCTCAAAGAGATCAAGGAAAGAAGAAGAGGCCCTATGTACACAAAAATATTTCTAGCAGCTCTTTCTGTAATGATAAAGAATTGGAAACTGAGGAGATGCCCATCAACTAGGGAATGGCTCAAAAAACTATGTAATACAAATATGATGGAATCCTATTTTGACATGGGAAATGATGAAGGGAACACTAGTATGAACTGAGAGAAAATGAAGTGAGAACCAGAAAAGTAATTTATACAATAAAAATAGTATTGTAAAAATAATCAACTTTGAAAGACTTAGTAACTGTAATCAGCACGATGATCAACCATAATTCTAGAGGACTCATGATGAAACATACTATCCACCTCTAGACAGAGAGCCAATGGAGTCAGAGGGCAGCATGAAGTGTATTTTCTTCTCTTTCTCTCTTTCCTACTTTCTTTCTTTTTGGATAGAGCTAATGTGGAAATTGTTTTACATAACTGTACAAATTCATAATGAATTTTGTTTTTCTTGCCTTCTCAATAGAAGGGCGAAGGGGAAAAGAGATGGAGGGAATTCAGAACTGGAAACAAAATAAAACTGAATGTAAAAATAAAAACAAAAGCAAATATCACATGCAATATGAACCTTCCTCTCCCCAAAAAGGACATGGTAATTATTTGATATAGTTATTTGATAAAGTTCTAGAAATGCTAATAATAGAAATAAGACAAGAGAAAGAAATGAAAGGCACAAAGATAGGTAAAGATGAGATGAAATCATACCTATTTGCTGATGATTTGATGGCTTACTTGAAAATCTTAGAGGATCATCAAAGATACTAATCAAGATAATTAATACTTTCAATAAAATTGTAGACTATAAAAATAAATCCTCAAAAAACAACTACATTTTGTCAATCCTTGGGAATCTCTGGGCTCCTACATTGTTCTGACTAGTAGTTTCTAACTGCCCTTCCCCGTCTCAAGGTCAATCTTTGGGAGTCTTTGCTCTGGGCAGTAGTTTTTGTCTCCAAGAAGACTTCAGAATACCTCCGCTATTTCTAACTACCCCTGCTCCTAGACAGAGATAATCTCAGAGACACCTCTGTGACATTCCCACCTGCAGTTTGGCTGTTCTATGCATCCTGGCTATACTCCCTCCTTCTGTTTCCTATGACTAAACTCCATAAGAATCTCTTTTTCCCCTTTCTCTTTGAACAGCACTGTCTAAGCAAGGCAGTGACTGTTCTGAATTGCTATTCCTCAATGCTGAATAAATGCCTCACTAAATTTACTGATCACCTAGCTGGTCCAAATTTTCATCCAGGTCCTCATATTGTTGTCAGAAGTGGGAGTTGAAGGAGGACATCCATGGACAGCAGCTGACTCAGCCCTGTGAGTCTGATACCAAGACAGATCCATTGTGTCTATCTAGGGCCCAAGATCTAAAATGTACTTTGGTAAGTCCTGTCACAGATTTCTGAATTCCCACCTTGGTTGAATTCTCTGAGGATTTATTTGAAGGTTTCTGGTGACTAATCATTAAAGTTTGCTTATGGGTAATTTGGTCTCCTGGTATGGCAATGGGTAGCTGTCCTCCAGGACGGTCACTGGTTATATGGGGCTGCCAATCATATGGTTGCTGCTGCAGATAACTGCAAGAATGGCAAAAGACAATATAATCTTGCATTTGAGATCATATCTAGACAAGGCAGGGTTCTCCATCAAAAGTATCCAAAGAGACAAATTCTTTGTTATCCAGAAAACTGTAAATGAGGATCTGACTCTAAATGAACCACATTTATGGCTAATTTTTGTCAAATTCTGGGATTTGTATATGTGTGTATACACACACACATAAACATATATATATATATATATATATATATATATATATATATATATATATATATGTATATATGCCCCAGAATTTGACATAAAAGGGGGACTTTCATTTGCTTTCATTTGTGCATGCAAAATTATTTTTAAGGAGGCTGCAGTCTTTGTGTCTGTCTTTGTGGCGTGCTTTTTTTTGTGTTGTGTGCTGTGTGTATATGTATTTGTGTGTCTGTGTGTGAGTTAGCACAGCCTCTGGAGATAGGTAGTAAAGCAGGTAAGGAGAAGTAACTTTTATATTGAGGCCACTGTCTCAAAGATGTTGTTCTGTTTGTGTTTTTCTGTGCCCAAGTTTGTGTCTCTCAAAGTCTGTGTGTGTCTGCAACTGTGAGAACAGAGTTTAGAAGGAAAATACTTTGCTGGCAAATCTACCTCTGTGTCTTATAATTTGCTTTTTTAGTCCTTTAAGCCTTCAGAACAATTGTCTCTTTCTCTTTACATTCCTGAAATCTGAGGAAGCTTTGGAGAGTGTGGAGGGAGAGACGGATTTCTCTCAGACTGTTTTTCTATTATAGACTAATTAGAAACTGAGTTTACTACTGAAATGTAAGTTCACTACTGTGAATTCCTGAATTTTGGTTTAAATGTTTTTATAAATGCTGAACTACTCTAGCCAATTTGCTATAAATTAACATTCTTTAGAATTTGTTTTAAGAGAAATCAGAGCACCCTTTCCCCACTGCCTCTGAATGATAGATTTATTGTTTTATATCCAGGAAAGAAAGGTTATTTTACTGATATGGGAAAAGCGAGCTTGTAAAAAGAAAAGTTTGTGTGAACCAAGGACCAGCCAAAAAGTAAATGGGGTTTGATTAGAAAATCTAGTTAGATACTTGGAGAGTCCTACAAACTACAGTTTAGCACTGATCAATTTAGAAGTCATTTTTTGTATTGGTGTGTATGTTTTGAAATTAGAAATTTTGTTGTAATTTATATGAGATGTTACTCATTTTTATAGTAGATTATATATTTGAATCTTAAGAACTGTCTTAATTCTTGACTCCTAAAAGAGAAGTTTAAGAAAGCAAATTGAAATGTGATATTTATTTTGAAAAATTCTTTGTGTTACTTCTGTGAACAATATACCAGAACTTAATTTTTATTCAAACAGACCAAGTTTCTGTAAGCTGTTGCAGGTTTTATAATTGCTAAAAACAACTTAAAGGATTTTTGGCGCCTCCATATTTTAGGGAATAACAGAATTACAACTGGCCATAATTCAACATTTTAATTGTTATAGGTATATTAATAGTCATATTACATCTTGAGAATAAAAATATTTACCAAATCACTGATTTTGTTTAAAAACTGTGTATGCTAATATTATAAATTAATATTCTTTTGATACCATTTGGAAAATATCTCCAGGTGTAATTGAATTTAGTCTGGTCTTCTTCTGAGGGAAATGTATTTTTCCTAGTAAGATGTTTATTATAAGTCAGAATTTATGCTACTATTTGGCATTAAGACAAAGTGTTAAAAAATTGTATGGATCTGTTTGCACGGATTTTGTAGATTATATGATCTTAAAAACAAGTTACCTCAAGTTTATCTATTTGTTCTGTGGATAAAAATAATGGCTAACATGAATTTGGTTTGTTGTTTTGTTGTTGCTGTTTGTCCTTCCTTCTTGAAGAGGGCCAATGACACCAGGAGTGTGATGTCTTGACTTGCAAGTGAATTAAATTTAAGTGAGGCAGGGCTATGCAACATCACTAACCTCACTCTCTCCTCTGGAGCCATCTTGGTCTAGTGGCAGGATATAAATCAAGATGACTGGAGAGGGCCCTAGATGCAGTGGGAAACCTTGGCCTTTTTAAGCTAAAGTCTTTCCCAGGTATCAGTTTGTCTGAAGTCACAACCATTATTGATTGAGGCTAGGTAAGAAATGAGGCAAAAAAAAATGGCCTCTTTCATCCACTCGAAAAAGGAAAAGAAAAGAAAAGAAATCAATCTGGAAGGGGAAGATCCTCAGGGTTTCTGGCCACAACAGAAGCAATCAATATTTTATACTCACTATGAGCCATCAAAACCCAAAACAATGACCAAGAGAGGCTGTTATTGGCCAATCAGTGAAAGCCAGAGTGATTTGAGTTTAAGGCATGGTCAGGTATCTCCATTTGAATCTCAATGGGATTTACAAAAGCCTAGTTTTCCAGTGCTCTATTTCAAGAAATCATAAATGAGACAACATGGGGAAAATGAGTTAATTATCCCAGTTTTTTTAAAGGACAGAAAAATCACCATGTTAGACCTATTGTTAAAATGGTAATTACTTTTAAAATCTGGATTCTTTTAAATTAAATTGTTATAGATTCATTTGTTAAAAAAAATGATATAAATTATTTGAAACAGTTCATTTAGAAATGCAATAGATATTTATGTTCTTACTATGGGTTTGATATAGCAGAAATCTCTAATATGTCCTCATCTGCAAAAAGCAGAATCCTAAGATCTTACCAGCCTTGCTAACAGTTTAAAGTAATTATGTTTGAGAAATATTGCTCAGTGTTACACTCCTGTAACAGACTAAGCACTATTTTAAGACCTCATGCTGAGGTTCAGTACAATGATTTAATTTTAGTTGAAATCACAAAAGCTAAGGGATTTAATTGCTATTCTTACCTATGGAACCACACTACCTTAACTTCTTGGTCTGCTGCAAGTGAAGTGAGAGAAGCATCTAGTAGCTGTGCTCACCCACCTTTTCAGAGCTTTGTAGGAAGCTCATCTATAGATTGCCTAGCATCAGACCTTGCCCATGCCCTCCTATCAAGCATTTTATGAATGTGGTCTATTGGGATCTCTGGTGCTCTATCTTGTTTCTTTGTATGGTGCAAATTGAGAATCAACTCTTTTTGTGTTCTGTGAAAACTTTCAAGTATTTCTGGCTGAGGAAGAAGGGTCACACCCTGCCAGTATGAGGCCTAACTCCTTAGAGCTTTTTTGCCTGGGCCAAATATGTTTTCTACCCAGAATCTTAAAGTGAGAAATTCTAACAGCAATGGCTTACAATATTTAGCTCAGAAAATTCACAGTTATGAATTTCACCTGGTAAAGTGAAAAAAATCACCTGGTGATTTTTCTGATGAATCTGGTTGTTGCAAATACCGTATCCTGAACAACTAAGTAAATGAGTATTTGGCCTTGTTATCTACCTGTTTATGGTTATCTCTATTTGTGTAAAGAACAAAATGTATATAAATACATTTCCTACTAATCTTAATGTGGAATTTATTTGTCCAATGTGAATTCATCTACAGCATGATATATTTTCCTATTTGGGATAATTACTCAGAATTTATTACCAATTCCTGTTACCTTTGTTTTTCAGTTTAAAGGGTGTGGCCCCTACTTACTTTTTGCTAATTGGATCTGTGATGAAATGTGTTGTACTAATACCTTTCCAACCTGAGAGGATTGTGATTTTAAAAGCCATTTGTGATAGCCAGGTTTGGGGAACTTTATCAACCCTGTGAAAAAAATTTATGTATTGGTTTATTTACAGGACAGGATCCCCATCTCCCATTACAATCCCTCCTTGAATGAGAGAAAAAATATTTTTAATGTGTATTTATGGTACAGAAGTTAATCATGTGCTAATTTGTGGTTATGATAATTATGAAGATATATTTGGAATATTCTGTACTATAGTTATATCTTAAACCAATTTAGCAGACTCTACTCTGGATCTTTTTTTTTTTGCTTTGAAAGGGTTAATATACAATATATTAATTTTTAATGACTGCCTTTTTTATATCAGGATGAGTTTCAAACTGTTTTTGAGAAAGAGAAACACTAGTAGAAAAGAATGTTAAGTAAACTCTCTTTTGTCATTTTTTTAGACCTGATAAATTTTTATGTGCTAGCTAATTTATTGCATCCAGTTGAGTGTGTTGATAACAATTGTGTCTAGCCAAACTATGCTTAGGGAGGCTTTGTTGTTTGAGGTGAAACCTTTTGGGATCCTGAATTTTCTTTCTAAGTTTCATTTTCAGGTTTGTTGTATCCTTGGTCAAATGTTTCACTTCTTCATGAAAATGAGAACAGATCAATGGGAGCGAAATCTGTGATTATTTTTCCTTGGAAATAAGGTTGGGAAGGTGACCTTGGAAAGGCTAAGGTTGAACCCTCCTGACTCAGTTTCCCATACAAGAAATCTTCCCACCTAGTTAATTCTGAACCTGGCTGTGGTATCCTGTCATACATTTGACTGCTTATACTATTCTTACCTGAAATCAAATGGAACTGAAGATACTTTACCTTGTCATATATCTGTGTCCTTGAACTCAGGCCTGGAGGACCAGTGTTGGTGCTGTTATGATCTTTCTAACAAGAGGAAGTTAAGCTGTGATTTTTCTGATGAGTCTGGTTGTTGTAATACCATATCCTGAACAACTAAGTGAATGACTATTTGGCTTTGTCATCTACCTGTCTGTACTTATCTATATTTGTGTACTGAAAAAAGTCCTTCAATTTTTCAGGATAATTAGATGATGATGTAAGACTTTGTAGAACTGAAATATGAATCTATTAGTTGCTTATGTTTAAATAAGAGACATCTTCAGTTTTGTTTTAGTGAAAAGAATTTTAGTGCAATCAGTTTCCTTAGAGGAGAGTAACGTATGGTGTATTTTGTGTTACCTCAAAGAAAAAGGTCACTTTAATTGAGGTTTATTATTTAATTTGGGGTTAACAACTATTTGTAGAGCATGTCTTATAGTACACACATGTTTTACTATATATATATAAAACTTATTTGATATGCATTGTTTTGAACTTGTCTGAGTTTTTATCCAGGTCCACAATTACTAGGAAACAAAATCAAAGAGGCAATAATAGAAAGGGAAATCTCATTGAAAATATCTATAAGATGCATAAATAGACTGACAATCAAGTTACCAAATCACACAAAACACTTGAGTAGATCCAATTACAAAGTGCTTCTTAAAAAAATAAAGAACAACTTAAATCACTGCAGGAATATTCAGTACTCATGGCTGGGCTGTGTCAATAAAATAAAAATGACAATACTACTAAAATTTACATTTTTAATACTACATCAATTAAATGATCAAATGGATATTTCATAGATCTTGATAAAATAATAACAAAATTCACTTAGAAAAATAAAAGATCTAGAATATCAAGGGAAAAGATAAGAAGTAGAAGATAAAGGGGAAATTATACTTCCAGACCTCAAAATAACATAAAGCAGCATCATCAAAACTATCTGGTCTTGTTTAAAAAGCAGAAAGTTAAATCAATGGAACAGACTAGATCAGAAACAATGGAATCCAATAACCTAATAAACCTGAAAATATAAATTATGTAGGAAAGAACTCCCTATGTTATTAAAAACAGCTAGAAAAACTAGAAAGCATTTTGGCAGAAAATGGGCTTAGAGAACATCTTATGCCACATTCTACAATACATTTTAAATGGTATGTGACCTTAATGTTAACAATAATACTATGAAAAAATTAGAATAGGAAATCAAGCCTTCTCTCTGCTATAGGTAGGAGATGTGTTCTTAATCAAAGATAAAATAGATCACTTTGGTTACATGAACCTGTAAAGCTTCTGTACAGACAAAATTAATGCATCCAAGGTAAGAAGGGAAGCGGTTGAATGGGAAAGAAATATTTTTGTCAAATTTTCCTGATAAGGGTTTGCTAACCAAGCTAAATAAACAGTTAAAAGATACAGATATGCAATGTGTGTGTGTGTGTGTGTGTGTGTGTGTGTGTGTGTGTGTGTGTATAGGTAAGTGGTCAAAGGACATTAAGAGGCAGGGACTGTGGGAAGATAGGCATACTAGTACTTTGTTGAAGCAGCTGTGAAACTGAACAACTATTTTGCAAAGGTGTTGGGAATTATGCAAATAAAATAACTAAAATGTCTATACCCTTTGACTCAGAGATTCTGTTACTGGCTTAAAACCAAGGGAGGGCATCGATTAAAAAAAAGTCCCCAAGTATATCAGAATACTTGTAACAGCATTTTTTGTGATAGCAAAGAAATGGGGGGGTGTAGATACCCATAGGTTAGGAAATGGCTAAATGAATTGCAGTATATGAATGTAATGAAATACTACAGTGCTATGAAAAACGATGAATACAGAGATGTATGAAAACACCTACATGAACTAATGTAAAGTAAGCCAAGTGGAGGTAACAACATAGATGATTATAAAAATGTAAATGGAAAGAACTACTGTACACACAAATTAAAAGTGAATTTTGCAAAATTATAAAGAACAAACATGGCTCAAAAGAAATTTTAGGAAAAGACTCTTGAATCTTTGCACCTCCCTTTGCAGAGGTGAGAGGTCCACAAATGTTGCCCACTGCACATATTTCAAGATTTTTCCCATTTTTTTTCTCTTTAAAAAATAATACTATTTGTTATATGGGCTCTCTGAGAGAGGGAGGGAAAAAGTTACTGGGGAAATTATGATGGTATGAAAAACAAAAGAAAAACAAACTATGATGATATTAAAAAAACATTAATAAAATTTGTTTTAAAAAAGAGTGGAGCTTGTTTTCTGGGAGATGTTTGGGGAGCTCTACAATTTCCCAAAGGTATAATCCTTCCTGCTTTCCTGTTCAATTCTGAGCCCAACTTCTTGTTGAGTGGAACGAGTGAAGACCTCTCATAAAAAGAGACAAATTAAATAAATAGAAATAAGTTCCATTTCTCTACTTAGATATTTTCCTTTCTGTAAAGCCATTTCTCTACTTAGATGTTTTCCTTTCTATAGGCAAAGCTAGTGACCGTGAGGCCCCAAGGATGAGAATAGGACACAGGATGCTCACATCCTGTGTATTTACCCAATGGTGAGAAGCCTGAAAGAAAGAAGGGTTGAGGTGAATAAGTCGGCAACCATAAAATCCTCTGAGAGTAAGGATAGGACACAGGATGCTCACCTCCTATGTATTGACCCCAGGATGAGGGACCCCCAGTTTGGGAGAAGAATGGATGAAAAGCCAGAAAGCCAGGTGCAATGTAAACGTGCAAGACCAGTTGGGTGTAAGAATGATGGGAGACAAGGCGTAAGGGTGCTGGGGAGATCCGTCACAGATGTAAGGGTGATGGTAGGCATCCGTTGCAGAAGCAAGGGTGGTGGGAAAGGCTAGTCTGCCACAGATGTGAAGATGAGGTAACCAACAACTGGCTTCTGCCTGTCACAGATAACCAAACCATTTGCTCATTGTCATTGTCATTAAGATAGATTTATCACTTCAGATTGATGGGAGAATGGGATAAGAATGGTGGGAAGGTTGTGTCCATCACCTGCTTGTCAAAAATAACCATACTACTTGTTCTTTGCCATTGTCACTGGGTAGATTTATCACGTCCAGATTGTACCCTCAAAGCTTATGTCTTCAAGCTGAGAGGAAGGAGGTTGGGAGGGGGAATTGCGGTTAGAGACCTATATAAACACCCCAATTCTCTGTGTCCAGCAGGCTCTGACACTGAGAGGTGCCTGGAGTTGCCCTTTCCCGCGGGATCGTAATAAGTTTTCCTTTCTACTTTCACCTTGAGATGCCTCTGCTTTAATTATTGGATTCGTAAATCCATACCACACATTGTCCCTTATACTATCTTCTCCAGATACTCCGGATACCATGCTAATATACAAGCATTGCCCATTAATCTACGTGCTATGATCTATCGTTTTATTTCTCAGGAATCCAACAAAAGTCCTACTTCATCGGCTTCCTCTGAGAATACTTGTTTATTAATTTGACCAACTATATTTACAACCAAGCATTAGGTAGCAATCTACAAAATGATCTCCCAGTGGCAATCTTGATTTTAAAAGTAGCTTCAAAACTTCCCCTGTAGGTCACTATCCATCTTCTATAACGGGGTTAAGTCTAGTAACTTTAAAAAAAAATGGATAACTATTCAAAATATTCGGTTTCCTTTTCAATAGTATTCTTTTTTACCTTATGCTTTTAAAAACATTATTCTGAGGCTTCAGTAAAATGCCCAAAGGGTCCATGACACAAAAAAAAAAAGTTAAGAAGGAGGGCCAAAGAAAGTTCCTGGGGAAATGGTGATATAAAAACAAAGCAAAACAAAACAACAAAAAAACTATGATGACATAAAAACATTTTTTTTTAATTGAGTGGAGTTTGTTTCCGGGAGAAATTAGGAAAGGAGTCCCCTGCTCTCGAAGGGATGCAGTAAAATATACAGTAAATATAAATGCGGCAATGCAGTCGTCGTAACTATCTCCGGAATGCTCTGAGCTTCAGCAGGAAGGTGACAGTGACCAAGGCCACCTGAAACCCAGGGAAGCCCCTCCGCGATAGGACTGCATTGATGACTCAGTGAGAAAGAAAAGAGGCTGTGCCCTCGCACGCGACCTCGGTTGCGGCCCCGCTCCCCCCCACCATCGTTTCTCGCTCCTTCTCTCCCTCTCCTGCCGGACCCAGGCTGAGCCGGTTCGGCCTCGCTCCCTCACACAGGGGCACAGAGGTGCGCTCAAGCCGCCTCGCGCGGGGACTCCCTCAGTCCCCAGCCCACAAGGAGCGGAGAAGGGATGCGAACCAGGGCGCGCGCCTGCGCGCCTGGGGGCTGCTTGGGCGTACGGGCTGGGAGGGGGAAGGGAGTTAGGAGCGCCACCTTCTTCTTCCTCCCGGAGGTCCGTGGCTTCTGCCTCTGCTCGCCTCCGGTCGCTCTCTGGCTCTTCGAGGGATCGCCAAGCACGGGGGACCATGGCTTTCATCCGCAAGAAGCCCCGGGAGCAATAGCTGCTGCTTTACTCCGAGAGGGGTGAGTGACCTTTCGGCCGAGAGTGCGGGGTGCGGCAGGAGGCGGGGAGCGTGGGGGGGCTGGGCTGGAGGCAGAGGAGGAGCGCCGACGGTCCAGTCGACACCTCCCCCGGCTGCTGGAATCCGCAGGCTTCGCCTGGAGTGGGGAGCGGGAGAACCTCCTCTCCCAAAGTCTTGGGGGCGGGGAGAGGAGCGGCTGCACCCGCCCCCCACACCTGGAGGCGCAAAGCAGACCCCTTTAAATGCCCCGGGGTGGTGATAGCATCCTAGATTGAGCCCGGAGGGACCTTGGAAGTTTTCCCACCCAGTTCACTCATTTTAGAACTGATTCCCACAGGGCTGAAGTGATTTGTTCAGGATCTGAGAGCAGTAATGGAATTGGAACCCCAAACCTCAGACTCCGAATCTGGCTCTTACGCAAGTCAAGTCAGCAAGGATTTGTTACTGGCTGCTGTGTGACAGGCGTTGTGCTGAGCGTTGGGGAATAACATGACAGGCAAAAAAGCTGGGGGAAAAAAAAAAACAAAACAACAAAACCAACCAGTCTGGTTAAGCTCACAGCCTACTGGGGAGATAACGTGGAAACAGCTATGTACAAACAAGACTGATCCCATATAAATTGGAGATAATTTCAGAGATAAAGCACCAAAATTAAGGAGGACTGGAACAGGCTTCTTGCATGACATGGGACATTTGCTGAGATTTGAAAGCAACTAGGGAGGGAAGAAGGTGAAGTTACTAGGGAGCAAGTTCCAGGGTTAGGGTACAGTCTGGCTGGAATAGGGAGGTGGGTGTGCGGTGCTCAAGAAACAAGTTTCTCTAAGTAAGGAGGTCAGTGTCACTGGATGAAGAATATATTAGGGGAAGTAAGGAGTTGGAAGACAGAAGGGCTTCAAAAGCCAAACAGGATTTTTAAATTTCATCTTTGTTGTAATAAGAATCTTTGATGAAGAGAAACAGCACGAAGTCGGAGCATGATAATTGATTACAAGGCTAGTAAGTGAGATCCCAAGCTCCACAGTGGCCGGAAAGAGCAGTCTTTTATACAATTGGTAAAAGTGTAGGGTGGGCTTACGTTTAGCATAATCATGCTGATTTGTGTTCAAAAGGTAGTTTCCAAAGGTCATGGTAAGAGAAAACAGGGTTAGTTAACATCCCCTGGAAAGTCTCGTGTCAGCAATCACGCACATTGTAGTGGTCCCATGCTCAGCTTATGGCCTGGCATCATGAAGAAAATTTTGATGCTCCTACCCATTTTAATCAGTATTTACTCAGTTTATGGTCAGTTGATGTTAGATGGAATAGAGTTGAGATTGCTAGGTATGTTGTTAGGTTAAGAATTATATATGTTAGGACCTAATGTATTAGTGATATTGATTTTATTTATTAGTGATATTATTGTAGATTGTAGGATAAAATCATAAAACTGTTTGTTATAGAGAACTATGTTACATTTAACCTTGGAGCTTGTTACTGCAGCATCAGTACCCCTCACCCCTATGAATCATTGTTACTGCTCCCTTAGAAAATTTCCTCTTGCCTACCACTTTTTTAATTCCCAGGATACTGCTGACCAAAACACCAGATGTTTGATTTCTTATGAAAACCTCTGCTGCCGTGGCAGGTGGAATACTTTTTCCGAGAAAAACCTTTGGTTAATGACCAGGAATTAACGACCTAAAAGCCTGCTGACAAAGTGGTTATGATTAATGTGTGTGCCCCTCAACCAGTCATAGTTTTCCCCACTTCTAGTGTTAACCAATTGTGAAATTGTACTGCCTTATGCTATTTTTAGTGCGCTGTCAATCAGTATAAATATTGGCCACCCTTAAGCAGTAGGCATTCATGACTGTGAGGAAGGTCTGGGATTTCAATTGCTTAGGAACCACTGGTCTCCCTAAATAAACCAATTATTGCTCATATCTCAGTTGCCTATTGTTGCTGATTGGAAATTTTGCAGCCCACAGCAGAACATCTTATGACCACATCAATTCAGTAAATCCAGGCTCTAGCACCTACAAATGGTGAAGTTAGTCTTTCAAGAAGTCAAACCATCTCATAGACCCTAAGTTAAGAAGTCAAACTGTTATTTAAATCAAATTAATTCCTAAGTCTCAATCAGTAATTAATACAGAATAAAATGGGTTATCAGTTTTCAATTTCACATCCTTGGAGGGTTTAAGGCACCATTGCAATTGATTGAATCCAGGGTGACATGGTCAGATCTGCACTTTATGAAAATCAGTTGCTAGCTGAGTGGAGGATGGAGTAGAGTGGGGAGAGACTTGAAGTGAGATCAACCAGCAGGCTATTGCAGTGGTTCTGGTGTGAGGTGATGAGGGGCTGTACCAGGGTAGTGGCAATGTCAGAGGAGAAAACAGGCGCATATGAGAAATTTTGTGAAGGTAGAATCAACAGGACTTGGCAACTGACTGGATGTGGGGTAGGGAGTGGGGTAAGAGATGATATATAGGTTTTGAGCCTAGGATTGTGACTAGGAGGGTGATGATGCCCTCCATAGTAATAGGGAAATTAGGAAGAGGGGAGGGCTTAAGGGGAAAATTAATGTGTTAAGAAGTTTTGAACATGTTTAGTTTAAGATGTTCAGTAGGCATTTGCAAAGATGGCAGGAGAAAGATGTGAAACTGAAGGTCAGGAGAAAGCTTAGGGTTGGATAAATAGATCTGAGAATCATCTGTATAGAGCTGATACTTGAAACCATGGGAGCTGCTGATGAGATCATCAAACAAAATAGTCTAGAGGGAGAAGAGAAGAGGACTCAGGACAGAATCTTGGGGAACCTCTAGTGTTAGTGGATATGATCTGGATGAAGATCCAACAAATGAGACTGGGAAGGAGCAGTCTGATAGGTAGGAGAACCAGTAGAGAGCAGTGTCCCAAAAAACCTAGAGAGAAGAGGCTACAGAGAGGTCAAGAAGCATGAGGAATGAGAAAAAACCATTCCGTGCTATCACGCTGCCTGTCCTGCTCTTCGAAAGGAGAGATTTGGTGATGAGGCCGAGGTTAGTATTTGGGAGGACTTCATAGACATAGTCCTTTGAACTAAACCTTAAAATACAGTTAGTATTTTGAGAAATAAAGAAAGGGATTTTTAGGGTATGTTGGGAGCAAAGACTTGGAGGTGAGAAACATCAGGTTGTGTTTGGGGTATGGTGTGTATTTGAAAAGGATACTATGACCGTAGGCAGGAAGAGTTGTTTGAGGCCAGGTGCGGAAAGCCTTAGATACCAAGGTAAATATCATGAGGTCTTAGATTTAATGAATGAAGAAGAATCATTTATTTAAATACTTGCCATGTGCCAAGTGCTGGGGATACAAACAGAGAAAAGCAAGGCAGTCCCTGCTCTCCAGGACTTCACTTAACTGGGAGAGACAATGCATCCAAAAAGGTTCAGCTGCAGGGTTAGTGTTCAATGCCCAGTGTTAAAAGGTGCTGAAAGGGACCAGAGAAGTCATGTAATCCCAGCTTCTTTATTTTACAGAAGAAGAAACTGAGGCTCGGTGATTTGCTCAGATTCACACAAGGGTTTGGATCATCTTTGGGAGGTAGTGGGGGAGCCCTTGAAGAGTTTTGAGCAGCCCTGTGATGTGATCAGAACTGTGGACACATCAAGAAAGATACCTTGGAGGAATGAGAAACCAGGCAGGGAAGATCTGTCAGGCAGCTGTTATATAGTAGTCTGGGAAGAAGAGATGAGGGCTAGGAGTAGGGTGAAATTGGAGGGAAGAGATATTCTAAAAGTAATGTGGAGAAGACTAGAGATTAAAGGAGAATCACAGATGGAGGGATTTTTTCTTGGCTGACTTTTTCAGAAACAGAGGGATTTTGTGAAGAAGGACATATTTTGGGTGAAGACAGTGATTTCAGTAGGTACAGGCAATTGGAAATGTAGTTTGGGAGCCCAGGAGGCTAGTTTGGGTTGAAGGTTTGGAGTTGGACAGCCTCTGCTTAGAAGATAGTTGAAGCTGTAGGAGAAAATGAGATCCCAAAGGAAGACAGTAGAAAAGTAAAGAATAATAATAATGCTAACTGGCGTTTATATAGAGTTTTAAAGTTTGCAGTGTTCTTTACATATATTATTGCATTTGAGAAGAGAAAGGGTTGTTAAAGGCAGAGACTTTGTGAAGCCTTGTGGAACAAACCTATGTTAAGGAGTCAGGAAGAAGAGCTAAATAGAAAAAAAAAACAGGGAGAAATCAGAGAAGTAGGAAAATAACCAGAAGTGTATAATGTCTTGACAGACAACTGAGGCAGGTCAAGGGCAGATTCTCACCTCTCCTCCCTGCCCCCCATGTTGCAGAGACCCAAGCATAGAACCAAGTAGAGCAGGATTTTTAACTTTGTGTGTGTGTCATGGACCCCCCGCCCCGGGCAGTCTGATAAAGCCCTTCTTAGGTGTTTTAAAGCGTGTAAATGTGTAAAATAAAATACAAGAAAACCAAATGTATTAAAATATAATTATTAAAATATTAAACAAGTTCTTGTGCTCCAGGTGAAAAACCCCCTGAAATGGAGGTAGAGAGACCAAAGAGGGAAGAGAGGAAAGGGGAGCAATGATGAATTGAGGGCCCAGGAGGAAAGGTTGGCCCTGGAAAGGAAGAAAACTGTTTGCTTTGAGACCCAAGGGAAGGTGAGCAGTAGTAAAGTATAGAAAAGGCACTGGACCTGGGTTAGAATCCTAAGACTTAGTTATCTGTTACCTTGGATAAGTCACTTAGCATCCTGGTCTTAATTTCCTCATGTGTAGAATGAGTATAATAGTGCTCTAGCTCCCAGGTTATTGGGAGAAAAGCAGTTTATATGTTTCAAATCCCCTTAAGAATAAGAGGAAAAGTTAGCAATGTGGAGAACTTTTGAGGGATGGAGGAGGGGAGTTGAGGAACCTCATGCCAGATGACCTCAGTAAAATAGAAGTGGTCATACAAGTTGAGAGTGAAGTTGGGAGCTGGAAATTTTTAGGGGAGTGGAAAAGATTTAGAAGAATAGCTATAGAAAATCTTATTAGGAGTCGATGAAAGATGAGTGGGAGAATTACTGAGGATCAGTGAGACCACCAAGCAAGGTTAAACAACATTAGATTATATTTTCTACAATGTGCCTGAGTTTTTGTTTGTTTCCTGTTTCTCATTCTTCCAAGGTAAAATGCAAAGCTAAGGATCTCTTTTCTTTCAGTGTTTGGGAAGTTCACATTAAGGCAGAAAGTTCCTTAATGAAGAGAGTAGAATTACAGAGTATGTGGACCGTACCTCAGGTATTTCATAGGAGCCTGAGATCACAAATGTCTGGCAATCCCTTTCTCCAGCAGTATCTGCTTAGGCCAAAATTAAATTGAACAACTCAGCAAAACATTTATGTGTAAGTCAGTGTGCCAGGTGCTGGGAACACAAAGGAAAAGAAAAGAGTAAATAGTCCTTGCTCTTAAATTGTTTATGTTCTATACTCTTCATGTCTTTAGAATTTCACTTTTGAGCACTTTCCTTCTGGGTTTGCTTACCTTGGAGAAGTCTAGTCCATGGCATCCTTTTACCTGTCCTTTCTCTGAACACTATGAATTCTCTTTTTGAAACCTAATAATAAAGATAACTGATGTTCATATCAAATGAGATCATTGTATGTAAAGTTTTTTCCCCCAGTATATAGGACAAGTTGTGTTATCTCTATAGATGAGGAAACTGAGGCTCAGAGACCGTAGAGGATTTGCCTATGGTCACATAGCTAGTTAGTGTGCAAAGTGTCTTTGACTCCAAGTGCATTCTTATGTCTGTCATTTTTAATGCTTTTTAAGAGCATTTGATACATTAAATGTGTTGTGTAGCTGTGCAGCCATTAATTATCACAGACATCCTAACATCCTTGTCGGGTGTCAGTCAATTCTCAATAAAAACATTTTGTTGTTGTTTTTAGTTCCTTTTGTTCTAGACTCATTTTGACCTTCCTTCTCCTGTAAAACAAATAACTTCTTGTCCAAGTAGGGATACTTCGTGTGTGTGTGTGTGTGTGTTTTTCTGGTGAGAAAAACCTATGCAGATTTTGCTTACTAATTTTAGGGATCAGTGTCATCAGCCTTGGGAAGGGTAACAGGAAACATGAGAGAGATCATTTTACAAGATGATGCCCTTCTTGTGAGTATCACATTAGTCTCTTGGCTGCTGCTGGCTAATCACATGCCTTTCTCTAATCAAGAGAGGCCAACAAAGCTGCATTATGTATGTGAAAGAAAAGAATAATTATATAGTTAGACCTTCTACATTACAGGGATTGGGGGGGCGGTGCCCCAGTGATCTGGAAAACCTACATAAAATTTTTTGGCCTCTCCCTTTGTACTAGAAAAGAAGTCTGAATTTTTCTTTTTCTTTTATGAGGTGTATATTATACAATACTGTACATATATTTTATGCTTTTCTGAGTTTCTGAACTTTTTCTGTTGTTGTCTTCTGGCATTCTTGTGTCTCCTGTGGCTTCTACAAAACTCCTCCCAAATTCCTATTTAAATTCTTACACCAACCTGTTACACGTACATACATACCTACATACATACATACATGCATACATACATATATACAATATAAACTGTGATAGGGCAAGTTGTAATATTGAAGGGATAACTGTAAAAGTGTTGCGAATACAATGTGGCATCTGTGCTTTATGCGGAGCTCTTGGAGCTTTTACCTATTCCTTTTTCTCTTCATCTGTCTAGGCTCTATTAAGTGTCTTATTGGCTTCAGGAGATTAAACACTAGAATTTCACCTCCCATATTATAAGGAATTTCTCCTCTGTGTGATGAGATGTATAAGTAGTACTCATCTTGATGTGGGTATAAGCAACATTAAAATTAAAATTTAATTTAAAAACATTTAAAAAGATTGAATAAAAATAGTTCTAAAAATATCTCAAAGAATTTTTTTTTAATTTAGGTGATTAGTTTTTATTAATCAGAGAAAACTGCAGTCTTTAAATGTACTGTTGTCTCTAGAGGAGAAGGAGAAGAAAAGATTGGATCATAAATGTTCTTTCTGCTGGGGAGTCTCCTGATTTCATTTGGAATTTGCTTGCTTCCTATTAGGAAATGGCATGGCTAGAAGTTATATATTCCTTGTTCAGTAGCTGATATTCAGTGTCAAAGAAATAAATATTAAAATTTGTTTTGTAGCACTTTAAAATGATTTACTATAATTTTTAATGATCTGACTTGGTGTTCTGGTGCTTCCATAACAACAGTGCCGCTTGCAGCTACTGTGACTGTGTAAGGCCAATAACACTAGCACACAGGAGGGCTGTTAGCACACGTTCTTTTATCTGTTTTTCTAAGGAAAGCAACTTTAAGTGTTAACAATCTTACTTTAATTAAACATACATATATCATTCCTTTAGTTCAGGGGAAAAAGTCAGCACCTCGAACTTCAGAGCAAGTACAAATAGAAACTATAAACAGAGAAAATAATACAAATCAACAGAGAGGCTTCTGTCTGACCATAGCAATACATACATAGTTACCAGAGAGAGAGAAGCACCAACATCTGTGTTTTCAAAGTGTGGGTGGCGGGGAGCCCTCCTTAACAGCTACCCAGAATCTTGTCTGGTCAAATCATAGGTATAGTCTTTCAGTGCGTGAGCCCTCAAAGCAAAATGCTAACCTCTGAGTATATATACACTTCTTATGGGTCAGAGGGTGTCACAACCATGTGACTCAAAGTCATGTGACTTAGGCTTTCTTGTGACTTAAGCAGGTCTTCAAAGACTCTTGATTCAATCAAAGACTTGATCAAAGGCATTTGATTGCCTTAATGCTGAGAAGCACTCCAAAAGAAAAAACAGTGAAAAGTCCCACTTTGCTTGCCATTACAGCTTCCCTTACTACTTTGAAAATAATAGTAGCACATTTTTGTGATGCTTCGTAGTTCATAAAACTTTTTTGATATGCATATCATTCCTTCTATTGTTCCCACACTAGAAATAATAACATTCATATGATATTTTAACATTTGAAAATATTTTCAAAAAATACTTTCCTCAGAATAACCATATGAGTGTAGTCCAAATATTATTTCCACTTTACAGTCGAAGACTCTGAGACTTAGAAAGGTTAAGTGATTTGCCCAAAGTCACACAGGGTTAGAGCCAGGGCTATCCCCATGTTTCATTCTTGCTCTATGACTGAAGCAACTCATTTTCCAGTTATGTATGTCTGTAATACTGGATCTTAATACCACTAAAAAATTTTAGTTACTTTTATTTAAACATGAAATAATATTTGGTAGCATGCTACTTAGGTCCACTATGTGCTTTTCTTTGGGTTACTTATAATATTGGTTGTCTGGAGATCCTTCATGCTGTGATCACCAACTATATACAGTTGCCAGGAGAAGATTGGTGTTAGATGGGCTTTTGTGGCAGTGAGCACTTTGAAGTATTTACAAGTAATCTGTGGTTTCCTGGATGTGTTCTAGCCTGATTACTCAATTCTGGACCAAGCTTGTTGTTCATTTTCATTGCTATCTGAGAAATACTTGTTGACTGACTAACTCTACTGGGTACCTTTCCAACTCCATATTGTAATCCAGGTAACATATGATTTTTTAAAAGTCCACTTTATTTTTCCATTATGGACAGTGAGCCTCTGTAGTACTTCTGTGAGGGTTATGTAATGTTCTGGGGCTCAGTGTAATTGAGGGTCAGTTGCAAATAGGAATATGAGAAGAACCTTACCATCATAGGGAAACGTGACATCTTCCATGACACTGCAGAATGTTTTAGGAGAATGTTTATCTCCCTGTTTTATACTTCCCAACCAAGTTCTCCACCTGGGTCACTGAATAAAGTTATCTTCATCATCACATTTACCAAAGTTAGACCCTCTTCACATCTACCTGGGCTATTTCAGTAGCATCCTAATTGGTCTCTCTTGCCATGATCCCTTCCTGTTCCAATCCATCATCCACATAGCTGTGAAATTGATATTCCTAAAGCTCATGGAACTCACCTGCTAAGAAAGCTTCATTGGCTCCCTGTTGCTACCAGGAAAAATAGAAACTCGCTCTGGCATTTAAAGCCTTTTGCCATCTGGCTCCAGCCTCTTTCCAGACTGATTTCACATTACTCCCCCTTATGCACGCTACTTTCCATTCAAACAGGCCTACTTACTGTTTCCCATAAGTTCCCTGTGCATCTGCCCTTTATCTCCTATTTCCATGGCTTTGCACAGGCTTCCCATGCCTGCAATGTGCTCCCTTACTTCCCCTCATATAGTTCGTGGCACCATCCAGACTTAACTCAGGTATCCCTTGAATTTGCTTCCAGTAGTTAGATCTTCCCTCCTGCCAGCAATTATTTTATATTTGCTTAGTATGTATTTGGTATTTACCTACCTCTGTACATGTTTCTCCTGAGTAGGATTTAAGCTCCTTGAGGGCAGGGACTTTTTTGTTTTTATACCCTCACTCCTAGCACAATGCCTAGCCCAGGGGTGGGGAACCTGCAATTCTCCCAGCGTACCATCACACTGTACACATGATTTGTTATACTTACCCTATATATGAAGGTGAGTCAGGCTACAAATATTTTATCCAGTTGTTACTCATATTTATGTGCAGTTCTGGTACAGAGGTTGAGTTTCAGAATTGCTTCTGAGAAAAAATGATTTTCATTGATTGATTTTATTTTATAATTGTTTCTATTCTGTATCATTATTTCGTATAACTGTATGTCTTTAAGTTCACTTCAGAAATTCAAAGCTTCAAATGTAATGTCTTCCTCTGTAAGTTAAATTTAAAAGTTCACTTACCTTATTAAAACACTTCAATTAAAAGAAGTCTGCTTTCTTAAAGTTTAAGAGTTCAGCTTCCTTTAAATAATTTTTTTTGTTTTTTTCTTTTTTAAAATTCAATTTATTTAATATATTTAGTTTTCAGCATTGATTTTCACAATAGTTGGAATTACAAATTTTCTCCCCGTTCCTACCCTCCCGCCCACACCAAGATGGCGTATATTCTGGTTGCCCCATTCCCCAGTCAGCCCTCCCTTCTGACACCCCACTTCCCCTCCCATCCCCCTTTCCCTTCTTCTCTTGTAGGGCAAGATAAATTTCTACGCCCCATTGCCTGTGTATCTTATTTCCTAGTTGCATGCAAAAACTTTTTTTTTTTGTTTTTGAACGTCTCTTTTTAAAACTTTGAGTTCCAAATTCTCTCCCTTCTTCCCTCCCCACCCACCCTCCCTAAGAAGGCAAGCAATTCAACATAGGCCATATGTGTATCATTATGTAAATCCCTTCCACAATACTCATGTTGTGAAAGATTAACTATGTTTTGCTCCTTCCTAACCTATCCCCCTTTATTGAATTTTCTCCCTTGACCCTGTCCCTTTTCGAAAGTGTTTGTTTTTGATTACCTCCTCCCCCTCTCTTCCCTCCCTTCTATCATCCCCTCTTTTTTATCTTCTTCCTCCTTCTTTCCTGTGTGGTAAGATACCTAATTGAGTGTGTATGGTATTCCCTCCTCAGGTCAGATCCGATGTGAGCAAGATTTACTCATTCCTCCTCACCTGCCCGCTCTTCCCTTCCTACAGAACCGCTTTTTCTTGCCACTTTTATGCGAGATAATTTACCCCATTCTATCTCTCCCTTTCTCCCTCTCTCAATATATTCCTGTCTTATCCCTTATCCCTTAATTTGATTTTATTTTTTTAGATATCATCCCTTCATATTCAACTCACCCTGTGCCCTCTGTGTGTGTATATATATATACATATACATATATATACACACCTACATATATACATTCATTGATACACATATGTGTGTGTATATATATATACACATACACACACACACACACACACACACACACACATATATATATATATACACACATACACATATATGCATATTCCTTTCAGCTACTATGATACTTAGGTCTCATGAATCATACACATCATCTTTCCATATAGGAATGTAAACAAAACGGTTCAACTTTAGTAAGTCCCTTATGATTTCTCTTTCTTGTTTACCTTTTCATGCTTCTCTTGATTTTTGTGTTTGAAAGTCAAATTTTCTATTCACCTCTGGTCTTTTCACTGAGAAAACTTGAAAGTCCTCTATTTTATTGAAAGTCCATATTTTGCCTTGGAGCATGATATTCAGTTTTGCTGGGTAGGTGATTCTTGGTTTTATCCTAGCTCCATTGATCTCCAGAATATCATATTCCAAGCCCTTCAGTCCCTTAATGTGGAAGCTGCCAGATCCTGTGTTATCCTGATTGTTTGCCCACAATATTCAAATTGTTTCTTTCAGGCTGCTTGTAGTATTTTCTCCTTGACCTGGGAGCTCTGGAATTTGGCAACAATATTCCTAGGAGTTTTCTTTTTGGGATCTTTTTGAGGAGGTGATCTGTGGATTATTTCAATTTCTTTTCACCCTCTGACTCTAGAATATCAGGGCAGTTCTCCTTGATAATTTCTTGAAAGATGATATCTAGGCTCTTTTTTTGATCATGGCTTTCAGGTAGTCCAATAATTTTTAAATTATCTCTCCTGGATCTATTTTCGAGGTCAGTGGTTTTTCCAAGGAGATATTTCACATTGTCTTCCACTTTTTCATTCCTTTGGTTCTGTTTGATAATATCTTGATTTCTCATCAAGTCACTAGCTTCTACTTGCTCCAATCTAATTTTTAAGGTAGTATTTTCTTCAGTGGTCTTTTGGACCTCCTTTTCCATTTGGCTAATTCTGCCTTTCAAGGCATTCTTCTCCTCATTGGCTTTTTGGAGCTCTTTTGCCATTTGAGTTAATCTATTTTTTAAGGTGTTGTTTTCTTCAGTGTATTTTCCAGTATTTTTTTGGGTCTCCTTTAGCAAGTCATTGACTTGTTTTTCATGGTTTTCTCGCATCCTTCTCATTTCTCTTCCCAATTTTTCCTCTACTTCTCTAACTTGCTTTTCCAACTCCTTTTTGAGCTCTTCCATGGCCTGGGACCAGTTCATATTTTTCTTGGAGGCTTTTGTTGTAGGCTCTATGACTTTGTTGTCTTCTTTAGGCTGTATGTTTTGGTCTTCTTTGTCACCAAAGAAAGAATCCAAAGTCTGAGACTGAATCTGGGTGTGCTTTCGCGTCCTGGCCATATTCCCAACCAACTAACTTGACCCTTGAGTTTTTCAGTGGGGTATGACTGCTTGTAGACTAACAAGTTCTATGTTCCACGTTTGGGGGGGAGGTGCCAGCTCTGTCACCCCAGCACTCCTCCTTCCCCAAGAACCCCCAGCCCGAACTGGGCTTAGATCTTTGGCAGGCTGTGCAGCCCTGCTCTGATCTGCCACTTAATTCCTCCCACCAGGTGGGCCTGGAGCTGGAAGTAACAACAGCTGTAGCTGCCCCACCTCCGCTGCCCCCGGGGCTGGAAGCCGAACCGCGAACTCCTTCCACTCCCGCAGCTTTTCCCACTAACCTTCTCTGCAGTCTTTGGTGTTTGTGGGTCGAGGGGTCTGGTAACTGCCGCAGCTCACATATTCAGGGTGCTAGGGCCCCCTCCGCCCGGCTTCTGATCTGGATGGTCCACACTGCTCAGGCTGGGCTCTGCTCCACTCCGTTCCCAGCTCCCAGCTCCGTGTGGAATAGACCTCACCCAGAGACCATCCAGGCTGTCCTGGGCTGGAGCCCTGCTTCCCTCTGCTGTTCTGTGGGTTCTGCCGTTCTAGAATTGGTTCAGAGCCATTTTTTATAGGTTTTTTGGAGGGGCTCGGCAGGGAGCTCAAGCTGGTCCCTGCTTTCCAGCCGCCATCTACTACTGAATAAAATTTAAATGACATGCTCTCTGTTTCATTTCTTTTTAACTGTCTTATATGCAAATATTATGATATTAGATAAGAAGGAAAAAATTACATTTATGTAGCACTTTTAAAACTTTAAAAGTGTTTTCCTCCCACCTCTCCTATAAGCTAACTAGTGTAGGTAATATTCTGCCTTATTTTACAAATGAGGAACCTGAGGTCCAGAGAGGCTAAGTGACTTGTCAGAGACCACACAAGTAAATTTCAGAGTTGAGATATGAACTCAGGCAGCCTGACTCTCAAGTCCAGCACTCCATCCTTTACAGTCACTACCTACTCTTAAGGATATTGCTTCCTCAGCCTTTGCCGCTAGAGAAAAACAATTTTTTTTCCTGTGAGTTCATTAAGAATATTACACAAAGGATGTGGTTTCTGTCTCTACAATAATACAGTATATTTGAGGAGATGAAATACAGTGCTCTGAAGGCAAAAGAGATAATCTTAGAGCCAAGAATAACAACCCTGCAAAGTGGATTATATTCCTACAGGGAAAAAAGGGAACTTAATGGAAGAAAAATATAGCCTGATGGTACAGTGGATAAAGTGCTTGGCCTGGAGTCAGGAGAACCTTAGTTCAAATATAGCTTCAGACACTTACTAGCTGTGTGACCCTGGGCAAGTCATTTAACCCTGTTTGTCTAAGTTCCCCATCTGTAAAATGAGCTCAAGAAGGAAATGGCAATGCCAAGAAAACCCCCAGTGGGGTCACAGAGAGTCAGATATGACCAGAACAACTCAACAACAACAAATGAAAGAATTGAAAATTTCTGATGAAAATATCTAATCTGATCTAATACAATTTAGTATAACATAATATAATTACTATGTAATAATTCTCTAGACGTAGACTTAAATGTAGACTGTTTCATATACATAATACTTGTTCCCTCTTAATTTGGAGGGCTAGAGGAAGTAAGGAAGGGGGTGGGAAAAAGAGATGACAGTTTTATTTCTGGCCAAGAGAGTTGCTTAAAGCTGAGGCTGACCACTCAGCTTTTCTTTACTCACTTAAGCAAAAATCTGAAAGTTGCCTCAGACAGAATAATGATCAAGAAATCTAATGAGAAACTATAAGTGATTTTTTTCCTCCTCAGAACTGCACAATAATTCAGCCAGACGGTCACGGGCAATAGGAAAGGGAGGGGGCTGACTGGAAATCCAGCACCAGTTTAGGTAAACAAGCTTACTATCTCTCTGAGTAACTAGAGATGAACTAAAAATATATGTAACCTTAAAGGCTCTATATCCACAGGCAGTAAAAATAGAAGGCCCCCTGAAAAAGTAACAGGGAACTAAGAAAGCCCTGAACTGGGTACTGTGAAACCCTAAGTAGCAGTTATGAAAGCAGTATGTCATTTCTCACACTGGGACTGCCCAGTCCCAGTAACTATATCTCTAGTTGTTTGTCTTGAGATGCCATAGGAAACCCTGAAAATCCAATGCTTTGAGCTTTAAATATCCAGGGAGAACCTAACTCTAAGAAGGTCATTATAGGAAGTCAAGGTCAAAACCAAGGAGATCCAATTACCCTACCCAAAATGGCAGCACAGCATGGAAGCTGGCCCTGGCACAAAGCTCCAATTTAGGAACTAAAACTGCAGAGATAAGTCAATGAAAATTCAAACTGCATAAAAATTGCTATAGATTTAGAGATCCTCCCAAAGAAGGAGCAAGTAACTCTGAAACAACCATAAGCAGAGAACCAAAGAGGGGTAAAATGTGCTTTCTACAAGGAAATACCTGGAAGAAATGAAATGAGATAAAAATGAAATAAAAATTCTGGAAGAAAGAAAATTGGAAGGAAAATAAAGAGCTTAAAAGACAAAATAGTAAATATTTCTCAGGTTACTGACTCCTTGAAAACTAAAATGCACCAAACATAAATCAGTGACTCCCTGAGATAGCAAAGAATATTACAGCACAATCAAAAGATTGAAAAAGTTGAAAATGTCAGATATTTCACATAAAAAAAAATCTCAGCTACATAGGTCAAAGAGAGACTAAGAATCACCAGACTTCCTCCCAAAATCATCTTTTGTTTTGTTCTTAAGCCTGGATGTATTATATTTCAGGAATTGAAAACTTAATGGAATCAGAGGGAAAAGTAAAAATAGAAAATAAAATCCACCAATACCTCCTGTTTTACCCCCAAAAGAGAAGCTCTCGGAGTGCTATAGCCAAAATCCAGAGCTCCCATGTGAAAGAAAAAAATGTGATAATCATCCAGGGGGAAAAAACAGTTCAAGTACCAAGTAAGCACATTTAGGACCACGTAAAACCTAGCTGTTAATACTGTAAATGAGAGGAGACCTTGAAATACAATACAGGCAGTTCTCTTTTTACATAAATTTGCATTACACAAATTCTACTTCATTCTACTAAAGAACTCTGAAAGAATTCCATTTTCTAAAGAATCACCTTTGTTACTTTTCTTGTACTGTGCTCTGTCTCCACTCCTACCCCTTGGTTCAGTGTTCCATGGCCTCTTTTTTTCCCCTCTTCCCCCTCACCCCCCCAAAAAAACCCTCTGTGGGAAAGCAAAAGAATGGATGAGTGGGAGAAACTGCTGCTGCTGGTGGTGGATCAGGGAATTGGCTTGAGATCACTGGCACCAAGGTAGAAGACCTTTTCCCTACTTTGCCCATCTACCTTTGTGTTTGGTCCCTGTGTGTTGGTCTGTATTTGGGTACTGTGTATCAGTCCCCAGCTTCCACGTGTTACCTGCCTTTTTGTGTCTGTGTCTGTGGCTGGCCCCAGCCCCAAGTGGTGCTCCTCCTGGTTTCACTTCTCTGTCCCCAGCTCCTATGTGTCTTTGAGCTGTGTGCCGGCCTCTTCCTTCCATGAGCGTATTCTCCTTTTCCTTCTTTCTTCTCTTCCTCCCTCACTTCCTGACATCTGTGGGCAAATTCGTGTTACATAAAGGTTTGCGGAACCATCCACTTACATATGAGACTTGTCTGTAATATTATCCCTGTTTTTTAGATGAGGACTCTGAGCCCCGAAAGGTTTGAGTAGCTTTCTTGAGGGTTATACAGTTAGTAAGCTATAGTCAGGACTGAGACCCAGGTCTTTTTTTTTTTTAATAATTTATTTATTTAACATATTTGGTTTTCAGCATTGATTTTCACAACAGTTTGAATTACAAATTTTCTCCCCATTTCTACCCTCCCCCCCACTCCAAGATGACATATATTCTGGTTGCCCTGTTCCCCAGTCAGCCCTCCCCTCTATCACCCCCCTCCCTTCTCATCCCCTTTTCCCTTCCTTTCTTGTAGGGCAAGATAAATTTCTACGCCCCATTGCCTGTGTATCTTATTTTTTAGTTGCATGCAAAAACTTTTGTTTTTGAACATCTGTTTTTAAAACTTTGAGTTCCAAATTCTCTCCCCTCTTCCCTTCCCACCCACCCTCCCTAAGAAGTCAAGCACTTCAACCTAGGCCACACATGTATCATTATGTATAACCCTTCCACAATACTCATGTTGTGAAAGGCTAACTACATTTTGCTCCTTCCCAACCCATCCCACTTTATTGAATTTTCTCCCTTGACCCTGTCCCCTTTCCAAAGTGTTTGTTTTGATTACCTCCACCCCCATCTGCCCTCCCCTCCTTCATCCCCCCCCCCTTTTATTTTTTTTATCTTCCTCCCTCTTCTTTTCTGTGGGGTAAGATACCCAACTGAGTATGTATGGTATTCCCTCCTCAGGCCGAATCTGATGAGAGCAAGGTTCACTCATTCCCCCCTCACCTGCCCTCTCCCCTCCTCCCACAGAACTGCTTCCTCTTGCCACCTTTATGCGAGATAATCCACCCCATTCTATCTCTCCCTATCTCCCTCTCTCAGTATGTTTCTCTCTCATCCCTTAATTTCATTTTATTTCTTTTACATATCTTCCCTTCATCTTCAACTCACCCTGTGTCTGCTCTCTCTCTTTTACATATATATATATATATATATATATATATATATATATATATATATATATATATATATGTATATACACACATAAAAGCACACACATATATATACCTACATACACATGCATACATATACACATAGATACATACATACATACACATTCACTTATATATATATACATAAACATATATATATATATATGCATATTCCCTTCAACTACTCTAATACTGAGGTCTCATGAATCATACACATCATCTTTCCATGTAGGAATGTAAACAAAACAGTTCAACTTTAGTAAGTCCCTTGCAATTTCTGTTTCTTGATTACCTTTTCATGCTTCTCTTGATTCTTGTGTTTGAAAGTCAGATTTTCTATTCAGTTCTGGTCTTTTCACTGAGAAAGCTTGAAAGTCCTCTATTTTATTGAAAATCCATATTTTGCCTTGGAACATGATACTCAGTTTTGCTGGGTAGGTGATTCTAGGTTTTAATCCTAGCTCCATTGACTTCCGGAATATCGCATTCCAAGCCCTTCGATCTCTTAATGTAGAAGCTGCCAGATCTTGAGTTATTCTGATTGGGTTTCCACAGTACTCAAATTGTTTCTTTCTGGCTGCTTACAGTATTTTCTCCTTGACCTGGGAGCTCTGGAATTTGGTGACAATATTCCTAGGAGATTTCTTTTTGGGATCTATTTGAGGAGGTGATCGATGGATTCTTTCAATTTCTATTTTGCCCTGTGGCTCTAGAATATCAGGGCAGTTCTCCTTGATAATTTCTTGAAAGATGGTATCTAGGCTCTTTTTTTGATCATGGCTTTCAGGTAGTCCAATAATTTTTAAATTATCTCTCCTGGATCTATTTTCGAGGTCAGTGGTTTTTCCAAGGAGATATTTCACATTGTCTTCCATTTTTCATTCCTTTGGTTCTGTTTTATAATATCCTGATTTCTCATAAAGTCACTAGCTTCCACTTGCTCCAATCTAATTTTTAAGTAGTATTTTCTTCAGTGGTCTTTTGGACCTCCTTTTCCATTTGGCTAATTCTGCCTTTCAAGGCATTCTTCTCCTCATTGGCTTTTTGGAGCTCTTTTGCCATTTGAGTTAGTCTGTTTTTTAAGGTGTTGTTTTCTTCAGCATATTTTTCAGTATTTTTTTGGGTCTCCTTTAGCAAGTCATTGACTTGTTTTTCATGGTTTTCTCGCATCCTTCTCATTTCTCTTCCCAATTTTTCCTCTACTTCTCTAACTTGCTTTTCCAACTCCTTTTTGAGCTCTTCCATGGCCTGGGACCAGTTCATGTTTTTCTTGGAGGTTTCTGTTGTAGGCTCTTTGACTTTATTAATTTCTTCTGTCTGTATATTTTGGTCTTCTTTGTCAGCAAAGAAAGAATGCAAAGTCTGAGACTGAATCTGGGTGTGTTTTCGCTGCCTGGCCATATTCCCAGCCAACTAACTTGACCCTTGAGTTTTGAGACCCAGGTCTTTTGACTTAATTTTCAAGGTTTTTTTCTCATACTAGTTATTTCACTTATGCAGATACTCAGTGCCTTCTCTGCAAATTGACAGGGTTAGACTAGATTGTGAGTTATTGAAGAGGAGGAGGTGTCTAAAGACAGATTTCAGGGAGTCTGTGGTGAGGTCAGTATCTACTAAGGTTTCCCTCTACCACTTGGACCCTGAGTTAAGCTAGTTTTTCCCTAAAAGGTAACAAAGCTGGTATTTGATTGGCCTGGAAATGATAGGGGTCAGCCTCCCTTGATGTAACCTCCTGGTAATATGTAGTCATGTTGACATCCTGATTAGCTAAGGGCACAAAAAGACCCACCCACATGAGGTTAGGGCCCTTCAGACTTGGCAGAGGTCCAATCAGATCACCACACCAGTTGACCAAATGCTTTTCCACATGAGGGAAGCTAAGTACTATATCCTTATTGAATATTTTAAGGCTAAGTAAACCCTTTTTTAAAAAACTGTCCAGTGACATATGAGTGCTTTATTTTAGCCTAATTTGATCTTGAACAAGACATCAGCCTGAGTCAGGCAAGCCTCTGATGAGGTCTGTAAACTTGAATGGGAAAAACATTGCATCTTATTTTCACTTATTTTTAACTGAAATTTATCATTTCTGTCATTTACTTAGAACCTTTTTCTAGAAAAAGTCCATAGGCTTTACCAGGTTATCAAAAAGGCAGGTGTATGATACACACAAAAAGATTAAGAACTTCTGGTCTAGATGGTCTCTAAGGTTCTTTCCAGCCTTAACATTCAATAATTCTCTAAGATTCTTAGAATCATAAATATTGGCAAGCATTAGGAAATAATCAGCAATGATCTTTGTTACTTTGGAAAGTAACACAAGTAACTACTGAGGAGGTGATACAAAGCTTACCTATGTATCTAAATCAGAATAGAGTGAGGTGAACAGTGTAACAATATACTACATCTGAATTTTGGACTAGATGCTAAAGAAATTCCCTAGTTGAAACTCCAAGAGGAATTTATATAAGATATAATTACATAGTTGGAATTTGGTCAGGACTTTTTGACTAACGTGTCTCTCCTTGCAAAAAGGACATTTACCAATTGAAACAGGGGGCAGCTAGGTGGCACAGTGAGTAGAGCACCAGCCCTGGAGTCAGAAGGACTTAAGTTCAAATGTGGCCTCAGATTTAGTCATGTCTAACCCTCCCTGCCCTGATTTGGGGTTTTCTTGGCAGAGATACTAGAGGGCTTTTCCATTTCCTTCTCCAGCTCATTTTACAGATGAGAAAACTAAAGCAAACAGGGTTAAGTGACTTGCCCAGGGTCACACAGCTAATAAAGCGGCATTTGAACTCAAGTCTTCCTAACTCCCAGCCTGGTACTCTATCCACTGAACCATCTGGCTGTGCAATTAAAACAATAGCCCATAAGCAATTTAGGAGAGCAAGGAACAGTTTACCTATCAGATTTATGGAAAAGCAAAGAATTCATGACACAACAAGAGATAGCATTACAAAACGCAAAATGGATAATTTTGATTATGTTAAATTGAAATGCTTTTGTATAAAAAAAAAGCCAATGCAACAAAGACTAGGAGGGAAGCAGAAAATTGGGAGAAAATCTTTACAACTAGTGTCTCTGATAAAGGCCTCATCTCTAAAATACACAGGGAACTGAGCCAAATGTATAGGAATACAAGTCATTCCCTAATTGAGAAATGGTCAAAGGATATGAACAGGCATTTTCAGAGGAAGAAATTAAAGATATCTATAGGCATATGAAAAAATGCTCGAAATCACTACTGATTAGAGAAATGCGAATCAAAACAACTCAGGTACCACATCTCTCCTGTCAGACTGGCTAAAATGATAAAATGGGAAAATGATAAATGCTGGTGAGGATGTGGGAAAATTGGAACACTGTTACATTGCTGGTGGAGTTGTGAACTGATCCAGCCATTCTGGAGAACAATTTGGAATTATTCCCAAAAGGCTATAAAAATGTTCATACCCTTTGACCCAGCAATACCACTTCTACGGTTGTATCCCAAAGAGATCACACAAGTGGGAAAAGGACCCATACGTACAAAAATATTTATAGTGGCTCTTTTTGTAGTAGCAAAGAATTGGAAATCAAGGGGCTGCCCATCAATTGGGGAATGACTGAACAAGTTGTGGTTTATGAAGGTAATGGAATACTGTTGTGCAATAAGAAATGGGGATGATACGGACTTCATAATAACATGGAAAAACCTACACGATATAATGCTGAGTGAGCGGAGCAGAACCAGGAGAACGTTATACACAACCACAGATATATGGATTCTGTGATGACTAACCCTGATAGACTTGGCTCTTCTCAGCAATACAAGGTGCAAAGACAACTCCAAAGGACTCATGATGCAGAGAGATATCTACATCCAGAGAAAGAACTATGAAGTATGAATGCAGATTGAGGCACACTGTTTGCTCTCTTTTTTTTCCCTTTTTTTTCTCTTTTGTTTTTGGGTTTTTTGGTTTTGTTTCTTCTTTGTCCTGATTCATTCCATTGGTCGTAATTCTTCTTTACAACTTGACTATTGTGTAAATAAGTTCAATGTGAAGTTATATGTAGAAGATATATCAGATTTCATGCCATCTTGGGAAGGGTGGAGGAGAGAAGAAAATCTGGAATTTATAATTATGTGTAACTGAGCATTGTAAACTAAAAATAAAAAATCTTAATTATAAAAAAATGCTATCTATCTCTTGTTTGGTCATAAATTTTTCCCTTAGCCATAGATCTGACAGGTAAACTTCCATGCTCCCCTAATTTGCCCATGATATTAAGCTTTATGTCTAAATCGTGTACTTATTTTGACCTTCTCTTGGTATATAGTGTGGAGATATTGGTCTACACTTAGTTTCTGCCATACTGTTTCCCAGTTTCCCAGCAGTTTTTGTCAAATAGTGAGTTCCTATCCCAAAAGCTTGGATCTTTGGGTTTATCAAACACTAGGTTACTGTGATCATTTTCTACTGTGTCTTGTGTACCTAGTCTGTCCCACTGATTCATCATTCTATTTCTTAGCCAAAACCAGATTGTTTTGATGATTACTGCTTTATAATACAATTTGAGACCTTGTATGGGTAGGCCACCTTCCTTCATATTTTTCCCATGAAATCCCTTGAATTCTTGGTCTTAGGTATCAGCATCATACTTGCATTGAAAAAGAATTTGGCAGGATTCCTTTGCCTGTTTTTCCAGTTAGTTTACATAGTATCTGAATTAATTGTGCTTTAAATATTTGGTAGAATTTACTTTGCATCCATCTAGCTCTGAGGATTTTTTTCTTAGGGAGTTCACTAATAGCTTATTCAAGTACTCCATTTCTTCTTCTCTTTATCTGGGTAATTTATATTTTTGTAAATATTGATTCATTTCACTTATAACAGATTATTGGTATATAATTGTGCAAAATAGCTCCTAATAATTGCTTTAATTTCCTCTTCATTGATGGTGAATTTACCCTTTTCATTTTTGATACTGGTAATTTGATTTTCTTCTTTTTTTAGTCATATGAACTAATAGTTTATCTATTTTATTGTTTTTTCCCATAAAACCAGCTTCTAGTTTTATTTATTAATTCAATGGTTTTCTTACTTTCAATTTTGTTATTCTCTCCTTTGATTTTCAGGATTTCTAACTTGGTGTTTAATTGAGGATTTGAAAGTTGTTCCCATTCTAGTTTTTTTTTTAGTTGCATGCCCAATTCATTGATCTGCTCTTTCTCTATTTTATTGATGTAAGTATTTAGAAATATAACTTTTCCCTTAAGTACTGCTTTGGTTGCATCCCATTAATTTTGGCACATTGCCTCATTGTTGTCATTCCATGAAATTATTATTTCTGATTCTTTCTTTGACCTACTTATTCTTTACAATTATTTAGTTTCCAGTTCATTTTTAATCTGTTTCCATAACCTGTTATTGAATGTAATTTTTTATTGCATTATGAACTGAAAAGGATGCATTTAAATTTCCTGCTTTTCTGCATTAGATTGAGAGGTCTTTATACTATGTACTACTGAGTCCTGTCCAGTTTTCTCCAGAGGGCTTTCATATTCAACTTTTCTAAAATTATATTCACCTTCTTAACTTCTTTCTTGTTTTTGTTTTTGTTTTTTTGTTAGATTTAGTTCTGAGAGTGGAAATTTAAGGTCTCCCATGATATAATATAGTTTTGCTATTTCCTCCTTAACTTTAAAAATTTGGGTGCTATACTATTTGGTGCATACATAATATTGATATTACTTCACTGTCTATGGTACCTTTTAGCAAGATGTAGTTTCCTTATCTCTTTTAATTAGATCTAATTTTTGCTTTTGCTTTGTTTGGCATCATGATTGCTACTTCTGGTTTTTTTTTTTTTCTTCAGCTGAAGCATAATAGATTCTGCTTCAGCCCCTTATTTTTACTCTGTGTGTGTGTATGTGTGTGTGTGTGTGTGTGTGTGTGTGTGTATGTGGGTATCTCTGCCTCAAATATGTTTCTTCTAAACAATATATTGTAGGATTCTGGTTTTTAATCCCCTCTGCTATCTGCTTCCATTTTATGGGTGAGTTTGTCCCATTCACATGTACAGTTATGATTACTAACTGCGTATTTCCCTCCATCCTATTTTCCACCTTCCCTTAAATTAAGCACTGCCCTTGCCCCCCCCCCCATTCTAATCCATCTCCTTTCCTGCTTCCATAAAGGGTAAGATGGATTTGTATTCTCAACTGAGTGTTCCATCTTTGAGCCAGTTCTGATGAGAGTAAGGTTCAAGCATTGGCCACCCTCCCGCCCCCACCTTTCCCTCTACCGTAATAGCACTTTCATGCCTCTTCATGTGAGTTAATTTACCCCTTTCTATTTCTTCCTTCCCAGTTCTCCCATTCCAGTCCTCTTTCTCTCCTTAATTTTGTTTGACATCATCCTCTCATTGTCAATTTATACTTGTGCTCTCTGTCTGTGTACATGCCTTCTTAATTGCCCTAATAGTGATGAAGTTCTTAAGAGTAACAAGTTTCATCTTCCCATGTAGGAATGTAAACAATTTAACTTTATTGAATCTCTTATGTTTTCTCTTTCCTGTTTTCCTCTAAGCTTCTCTTGAGTCTTTTACTTGAAAATCAAATGTTTATTCAGCTCCCATCTTTTCATCTGGAATGCTTGAAAGCCCTCTATTTCATTGAGTATCTATTTTTCCCCCTGAAGGATTATATTCAATTTTGCTGGTTAGATGATTCTTGGTTGCAGTCCTAGTTGCTGTCTCTGCCTTTCAGAATATCATTTGCCAACCCCTCCTTCAGTCCTTTAATATAGAAGCTGCTAAATCCCTGTGTAATCTGACTGTAGCTTTACAATATTTGATTTGTTTCTTTCTGGCTGCTAGCAGTATTTTCTCTTTGACCCAAGAGTTCTGGGATTTGGCTATAATATTACGGGGAGTTTTGATGTTGGGATGTCTTTCAAGGGGTGATCAGTAGATTCTCTCAATTTCTGTTTTACCATCTGATTCTAAGATATCAGGGCAGTTTTTCTCAATAATTTCTTAAAATATGATATGCTGTCTTTTTTTTTCCTTTTGATTATGGCTTTCAGGTTGTCCAGTATTTCTTTAATTATCTCTCCAGATCTGTTTTCCAGGTCAGTTGTTTTTACAATGAGAAGATACATATTTTCTTCTATTTTTTTTTCATTTTTTGATTTTGTTTTATTGTTTCTTGATGTCTTATGGAGTCATTAGCTTCCACTTGCCTGGTTGTGATTTTTAAGGAATTATTTTCTTCAATGAGCTTTTGTACCTCCTTTTCCATTTGGCCAATTCTACTTTTTAAGGAGTTGTTTTCTTCAGTGAATTTTTGTACATCTTTTTCTGTTTGGTTTTTTTTTGTGCTTCCTTTGCCAAGCCGTTGACTCTTTTTTTCATGATTCTCTTGCATTATTTTTATTTATTTTCACAGTTCTTCTTCTACCTGTCTTATTTGATTTTAAATTTTATTTGAGTTTGTCCAGGAGTTTTTTGGGAATGGATACAATTCGCATTTTTCTTTGATTCTTTGCATGTAGCCATTTTTACATTGTTGTCCTCTTCAGAGTTTGTGTTTTGAACTTCCTTGTCACTATAGTAACTTTCTGTGTTCATGTTCTTTTTGTTTGTTTTGTTAATTTTTCCAGGGTATTTTGTGACTTTTAACTTTACTTTAAAATGGAGCTTTGCTCCTGGGGAGGAATGGGCACTCTCCCAAGATTCTTGTACCAGGGGCTGGGGCATGTGCCTTGCTGCTAGCCTGTGCCATTGGTGCAAGTCCTTGCTCTTGGCCTGTGCTGGGGGGTGAGGGGCCTCACTGATGGCCTGTCCTGTGGCTTGGGGTCTTGCTGCTGTCTTGCTGGAGCACAGCCTGCCACACACTTGCCAAGATGCATGGTAGATAGTGCTCCCCTTTTACTCCATTGAGATAGACATTTCCTATTGACCTTCTAAGTTGTCTTGGGCTAGAAAATTGTTTCTCCCTGTCCTTTTGTTGGATCTGCTACTCTAGAAATCATTTTCAGGTGTTATTTTATTGTTGTTTGGAGGCAAATTTGGGAGAGTTCAGATGAATTCTTGTCTCATTTGCCGTCTTGCCTTCACTCCTCTTCATGCACCATGTTTTTGCCTTACTGTGAGCATTCATCCAGCCAGTTAGCTATGATAGCACAAAGAGATACTAATTCATTCAAATGTTTTGTAATAATAATAACAAAACACTGGACTAATTAAAATCACCCTAAGGGAGCAGATACAGAATTCATAGATGTTCATGATAGGACAGGTTTTCCAAACACTCAGTTTAGGTATTTATACATGACAAAAAGTTGGGGGTGGCCTGAAACCACAGTATTGCTTTTCACATGAAGTATGGGCAATAATTCGCCCTGTTATCTCAAAATAAATAAATTTTATAATCCAAGTCCATGACAAGTAATAAAAAGTGATATTCCAGTTCTTATGATGTATCAGGTCTATCAGTATTTTCATCTCACCCAGAATAGGTAGGTTGAGTATTCACAACTCCAAAACACATTGAGAAAAGTCACAAATTCAGGCGATGCTTAGTTTAACTGAATATTCCCATATTGGGGAATAACCAGATTTGGTGGGGTTTATGATGATATTTTGACAGAGGACTGTATTTTTTTCACTTTCCATCTCTATACTTCCATGTCATATTGCTAGAACTATAAATCTGTTTTCAATCCTGAACTTAGTAGCAAGTAAAAGCCATCAGGGACAGTTTAATTATATTGTCAGATCATGTCTCCATTGCCATTTGCAGAAACCACATACTCTTTTAAGCAGAAAACAAATTTTAACAGTAATGGTACTGAGGTAAAAGCCGAGGGGTTTTCTTAAAGAAGTATAATTAATATAAATCCTCATTTTCTTCAAAAGTATTCCTTTTAGAACAAGTGAATTTTTTCTGCAGTGCAAATAATCAGACTAGTAAGTCTAATACCTTACTTATTCCAATCCATAGTGAAGTGAAAATTAGACAGACTAATCATTCTGATTGGGTTCAAAACTTGGATACATTTCAGTGATTTACATCAGTGTGTTTCTAGCATACATAAACTAGTCTGCAAAGCTCACCTGGTTATTTTAAGAGATTTCCTTTATAGCTGTTATGTTGAAAGCTTTTGTTGTATTTTTACATTTTAAGTTTCATATACTACATCTGGATATATACCTCCCTAACCATGCAGCATATTGGTGCAGTGGATAGAGTTTTGGGCCTGGAGTCAGGAAGACTCATCTTCTGAGTTCAAATTTGGCCTCAGACACTTACTACCTTTGTGACCTTAGGCAAGTCACTTAACCCTGTTTGCCTCAGTTTACTCATCTGTATATGAACTGGAGAAGGACATGGCAAACCACTCTAGTATCTTTGCTAAGAAAACCCCCAATGGGTTCATGAAGAGTTAGACACTACTGAAGAACAACAAAATCACTCTGAAAACTGCTTGATTATGTTTGACTTATGCTGTAAAATTTTGTCATTCTTACCTGAAATTTCAAGACATTTTACTCTAAACCTGTTCTTTCTTTCTTTTAGATTTACTTACTACCTTTAGAAGTAGAAAAGTCCAATTTCAATCAAGTTTGAAATAACTCATTTTAGACAAGTACGTGTTGTTTTGCTTACAAAACATATATGAGTGGAATATGCAATTACCCCAATTCAGTTTCCTGCTACAGAAACATTTCAGCATTATAGCATTACAGAAATAGAATGACATGCATAATGAAAGATTTCAAGATTCACCCAAGGCAATTATTCTCTTCACCTTAATGTTTTCAGTGGTAGCAGAGTATCCATTAAAAGGTAATATGAATTATGGTTGCCTAGCAACTGGAAGGTACTTGTAACAACACCAAAGAATGAAATGGCTGGTTGATAAAATGAATTTTCTCTGAGCATTAGCCTGTTGAAACTGCCTTTTCTTGTGGAACATAAAGTGCATTTATTTGTCTCATGAATTTTTTATTAGAAAATTATTTGAATTCTAGGGACTTGAATCATTTTGCTACAGGAGTTATTTGATTTTAATGTGTTGTACTAAAATAAGTAATAAAAGACAGTTTCTTCAAAGCAAAATCACCAAACAATCCTATGTGAATTTTCGAAGGAAGTTCAATAAGGTGTATTACTAAACTACTGGTTTCTAATTAAGGATTGCATTAGGTAAAGCTAAAATTCAGATGCTGGACCTAAAAGTTTAAGGATAGAAAAATGTACTCTTCCTCAAAATGTGAAAAATAGAAACATTCAGTGGTTAGTGAAAAGCAAGCAAAAAATAAGAATTTTTTCCTCCTATACAGATTGCATTTAAAAATTAGTTTCATTGACTGTCAGAGTCCCAATACGTTAATCTCTACCAATCATATTCTCCCTTTCCCTCCCCCCCCATATTGGCTTATAATCAAGTTGAGGAAATAGGTACATTTCACTGTCATATCTAAACATTTAGCTGCAGCAGTTAAATTATGGTCTGTATATTAATGATTTGCAGGCTTCTTTGCCCTAAGAACTACATTCAGATGATGTGAATAGATGGTGTCATCTGTTGCTAAATGTTCATACAGTATTTTAAATTGTTATGTTTTATGAACATTTTTGAAATTTAAAATAAATCAAATCTACTGTTTAGGCAGACAAAAAGAGTAAAAAAAATAATTTAAGAAAGCCCTGTGAAAAAATGCCCTAAGCAAAAAACTATTAAAAGGGAAATTCACGTGCTTGGCGTTGCTTTTGATATTGGCTTGCTCTCATGTTCTCACTGCATCAGAGAAGTGTAAGTAGCTTACTGTCCTGCAATGGCAAATGATTAGATTTCTGTAATATCAAATATACCATATTTATTATACTCTATGAAATATACCATCTTAAATATTTATAATCTCAGATTTTGATAGTAATTGTATCACTTAAATGGCAGGAATTATATTTTAATAGCTATTTTGTGTAAGAAATTGCTTTTGATCGCTTGCTACATGATTTATTTTTATGATAAAATAATACGCTATTGGGATGAGTAGGTCTGATGGCCCAATGCCTATTTCATTAGGTGAACAGTAGAGGTTTCTTTGTCCATAAGTAACTAGTCAGTTCAAGGCGGGATATGGGCAAGTTAGCCAGTGTGGAGAAAGTAAAATGAGAGGAGCTTCCTGGGATAATTGTTTTTGTCCCTTTCTTTACAAGCAAAATAAACTAATACATGAACAAATATCTAATTTAATTGGATGTATGTAGGGGCAGGAAGTTCTTGAGCCTTCAGGTCAAACTTCTATTTTTCCCCCATGAATAGCTATTTATTTTTGGTCAGAATTACCCAAATAACAGCCTCAGGACCCTATTTTACTTGCCTGTTTGGATAGCCATGCTTTGACTCTCTAGTTATGCTTCTACACATAAATATGCAGGATGTTTATAGTTTTTGTCCAGTCCCAACATATTTGGCTGACTTGCTTGTAATTTTGTCAGGGTGGACAAACTGAGAAACATAACCTATGATGTCTGAGGTTCAAGCTGCTGTGGTCTTACCTAAGGCACTTCCCAAACCCTTAGCACGTAACCAAAAGAGACCGGATTTCTGCCCCTTGACAGCCCTGGTTCCAAAGCAGAAATTCTAGCCCACCATTGACAATTGAGGACATCCTGACCTTTCGTTTCATACTATCTTTGCTGAAGTGTGAGCCTCAACAAGGTTTTGTTCTCCCAAGTACAGAAGAAGTAGCTTCAACACTTCTAATTGACTGGCAGGAAGTAAAGGAAATATAAAATAAAAGAATTAAAACTAAGGTGCCACCTCCCAAAAGGAAGAAGATACAGGAAATAGTGCATCTACCTAGTTTTAAACCACAACTGATCATAGTCGGCATTGTTTTTAGGATTCTAAGCTTAAGGTCTCAAGGTCAATTCTTCTGGGGCATGGTGTGGTAAAACAAGGGCTATATGTAGAGTCACAGGACTTCGGTTCAAATCCTGGCTCTGTTACTATCAGATAATCATCAACAAGCAGTTACTAAGCATCTCCTCTGTGCTGGGTGCTAAGGTTACAAATACAGTAAATAAAATAATTTAAGACTGTGGACAAGTCACTTCACCTTGCAGTGCCTCAGTTCTTTCATCTGCAAAATGAGGGGGTTGGACAAGGTGACTTCTAAAGTTCTTTCAGGTTCTGAGTCTATGATCCTTTTTTCCTGCTCCAAAACTATCATGCCCTCATGTTTTGGGGTTTTTTTTGGGGAGGTGGGGAGGCAAGTGCCTTGGTACTGATCACAAATGCCTCACCATCGGAGACAACCTCAAGTTGCTTTCCAGGGAAGAGAGAATTTCTGTGCAATGTTTTCACTTTTAACCCGAATGCATTAGCAGTAATAACATTACTAGAGTTAATTATAAGCTGTTGGGACTAAAATGTATAGTATTTTCTTCCTAAGTAAAAATAAAAGGAAACAACCACTTAGAGGTGAGATCCCTCCTCTTTAAAGGTCTATATTAATAATAAAACTTTAAAACAGTAAAACGTTGCTAATCTTTTATAAAGGTGCAAATTGAAATTCCAGAGAGAGATTGAATGATTTGTTTAACAATGAGTTTAATTCCGCAGATTCCCACTTGAACATAAAACTGTTACATTCATAATAATCCTATGTCGTTGTTGGGTGACCCAAATAAAAGTCTTTCTGATATTTGCTTAAAACTCATAAATTGAATAGAAATAGAAGTTACATGTGGTATGTATTTACCATGTTATTTCAGTCTAAAAGCTTTTCAGTGCCAAAGGTTAAGCCCAAGAATGTTATCATCTTTTGACTCATTATGCCCAGGCATTCTTGTTTAGGACTCAGTCATTAACTCATCCTGCCATCTTGACAGAATTTTATTAAGCTCAGACAAAATATTTTAACTGATTATCTTTAATGAAAGAATATGTCTTCCATTTTCCAGGACCAAAAGCTAGCCGGGTTGACAGACTTCCAAGTTATTTGTTTGTAGGTGTGCGTATGTGCAGTGAGAATTTTGGGGGGAGGTGCTCAGAGAGCAAGAGAGCTAATTCTTCTTAGGGAATATTTAGCATAAGAGGGCAAATAGCTTTCAATAGTTATGAAAAATTGTATGCACAGTGCAAACACAATTGTTATAGACTCACAGATGTAAGTTGTGTTTAAAAAAAGACAAGCTATTTAAAATCCCAGTTCTATATCCATCTATGAAAAAGTGGAAGAATCTTAACATTTTACAGTCTTGGAATGACTGTTGCTTCATGAATATTCCATCACTGACAGTTGCCAGTATCTTCAAATAAGCAGCAACAAAAGGTTGAAAAGAAACAGAATGTATTACTGAGTTTGGGGTGATTTTTGTTAGGTAGATTTCATAAAATGATGGGTTATTGCACCTACAGCTCACATGCACTTAGAATGTGTAACTCATACACACTTGTTTGGATCATAGAGTCACTCCCCAACCCAGGTATTCTTTTCTTCATACATTCTTTCAATAGTGACTTAGAGGCTCTGTTTCTAAATCCAGAATCCTGTTGTCCAGATATGAAAGGCTATCTTTTATGAGTTAAGTATTGGACCAAACATATTTGCACCAGGAAAACCAAAGTTGAATGACTAAGAAGCAAAAACAACAACAAAACTTATACTATAAATTGTTTGATAGAACACTGTATAAATGACAATAGTAACATTGGGGGTGGTCTCTTTAAAGCAGTATAATTTCATGTTTTTTTTTCTTTCTCCTAAGAATGTGAAAAAGCCCATAAAACTCAGAGATAAAAGCCTATGCCATTTCAGAATTGGTGGTGATAATGATTCTTTTAGGTCATGAGGCTGTAATAGTTAAAATTAAGGTATACTGAGGCACAAAGTTCTGAGCATGATCTATTTACTAGTAAAGAATGAATTTACTAATAAATAGGATCTCAGCTTCCCCAGCAAAGCTAAGATTCTGAATGACAGGGACAATTCTCTTTTTAAGTTTTGGAGAGTACAGAAATTAGGAAGGCTTAGCATCATAGATGGAAGAAAATATGATTGAGGAGAAACTAGAGAATGAGAGCTAGCAACAACCTCTTCGTTACCTCCTATGACTAAGAAATGTTCACTGTTTGAATCCAGCTGCGTCTGCAAGAACAGAGATAGCAAACCAGACTTCTTTGAATGACAAACTAGGCATCCTTGAAGGATAGCTTTGTAGTGTAATGATACTAAACCAGAATCTCTAATGTCTACCTACTTCCTTCAGGGGTTTTTACTTGATACAAGAATAGGACAGTGATTAATAAGAGAACTGGCTTTCTAAACTTAACTCATTTCATGCCAGCCGAATTTTGAACTTAATTCAGAGATTAAAAAAAAAAACAACATGACTTGGGTAGTTACAGGACAAAATTAGTGAATTCTAAATAGGATCAATTAAAAAAGACATAGAATCAGATTATTTCAATTCTAAGAGAGAAATCTAGAAATATAGTACAGAATCATAGAGAAACCCCAGAAACAGCCTAATAAATAGTACAAATTAATGAAAACTATTTCTCTTGACCTCTATTCCCGCATTTCTACTTCCTGGCTTGACATTGGTTCCTGAATATTCCAAAGGTATGTCAGTTAAATTCAGCATGTTCAAAAGTGAACTCGTATAGTATTCCTTCTTTGCCCTCCTCCCATAAGCTTCTTCTGCTTGACCTCTCCTGCTCATTGCACTGCTGTTCTTGCACCTGCCTGAGCTTGAAACCTTACCACCATCTTTGACTTTCTTCTCCCTCGTTTACCTAATCAGTTGACAAGAAATACCTCTTTTCCATTCCCAATGCCTCTCTTACCTAGGCTACTGTACCTAACTTAGCTCTTCATTTTTGTTCTGGAACCTGCACAATGATTGACAGAAACATCATCCTAAAGCACATTAGATCATGTCACTTCACTGCTGAAAGACTGGCAATGTCCATTCAAAGAAGATTTCCTACCGAAAAAGTCCAGCTGGTATCTCAAAACCCACATGTATGTCCAAAACCTGAAGGGAAGGATGAAGGAGGGGAGGGAGAAAGGGAGGAAATTTTCACTTTTGAAAAGCATCTCACTATATTCTCTGGCATCTATAAGACATTATTTCTCTAGATTTCCTACTAGTTTTAACATTTTTATAACTCGATATTTTCACACCACATGTTCAGTGAATGTCCAATCATCCAAGTGTGAGTTAAGTGACATTACATAAATCAGATCTCTTGAATGATGAGTTTTGAGTTTGCTGAACTGTTTATGTGGTGTTAAAGTAAGAGGGTACTTTAGTCATACTGTGGTTTCCAATTTTATATAGGTTGCATATTTTTCTTTCTATAACTCAGAAAGGAGGTGTTATAGTATACAGATTTAGCAATGCTAATTCAAGTGAAATTGAGACATTTGGACTTTGAAGTGTTGTTGATCTGACAATGCTTATGGGTACCAGAGTTTCCTTCTTGAAAGTCTCAGTTCTGGGAACTCATAGTACTTACAGTTTTCTCTTCTGTGAAGGAAAAATGCTGTATTTCCCTAACACTTCTGAGAGATCCATTTATTCCCAACAGAGATTTTTGTAATATAATTAGCTTGGCTCTTTAATTCTTCACATTTGTTTGTTTGAAGAACATGTTTTCACAATCCTCTGTCAGCTGTCTAAGCACTAATAACGTATTATTACAACTGCCAGTCATCTGTCTTTAATCTTCTGACAGTGCCCATGTACTATGTGCAGCCTATCGTTGGTCTTGCCTTCTCAGTTTTCAGGCAGGAGGAAATTCACTTCAGGCATATTTACATGTACACGTGTACATGGCTGTCTCTCACCAAGTGGTGCCTCCAGTTAACCCCAATTTTACCTCCTGACAGACATTCTGCTGCTGTAATTTAAAATAGAAAATGGCAGGCTTATGAAGCAGAATTGATGAAATAGTTTTGGTTAATAGTTTTTTAAACTAACCCTCATATTACTCATTTCCACTTTGTTCTTTCCTATTAACTGACACTTTGCTTTTGACATGAATTGAAAGGATCTCAGCAATACAAGTATATATGTCAGGTCTGGTCCTCAGAATTCTTCCTGGTGTAGTCTCTACACTCTTCAGAGTTGTGGAGATTCTGCCGTATTTGAAAAATCCTAACAATGGAATCCTCATATGAAGCCAAGTCATATCTTTCTGATCCCTCTATATAAACTGGGCTTAGCAAATGGATGTAGAAGGTTAATTATTCTTAATGTTTAGGGAAAAAAATGTGACTGCTGTGAACATAGACCAGAATCTCAATATAATACCACCCTTAAGGTTTATGTCATGGATTATATTTTAGATGAGATTTTGTTATAATATACATAGACACAGTAACCTCTCACTATTTCTCACATCTAATTGGATATGAAATATTTGCATATGGGACATGTTACCAAGTCCTGTTGATTTTAGCATAGGTTCTAGTGACAGCTAATAGCTATTAGCACTTTAAGGTTTGCAAAGTGCTTTAGAAATATTACCTCATTTGATCCTTACAATTACTCTGTAAGGTAAGTACTATTGTTATACTGATTTTCATTTGAGGAAATGGAGGCAGACAGAAGTTAAGTGACTTTCCCAGGATCCCATAGCTCATAAGTGGATGAAGAAAGATTTGACTTCAGGTCTTCTTAACTCCAATCCCAGTGCTCTATGCCCTGTACCACCCAGCTATCTCTGATTTAGCCTCAGAATTCCTGGGTTTGAACTCTAGCTCTGATACCACCCATGTGATCTTAGGTAAGTTACTTAACCTCTCTGAGCCCCAGCCTACATCAGTAAAATGAAAATATTAGACTAGAGGATTTAGGTCCCTTCCCCCTCTGATTCAGTGATCCTGTGATTCTTAAAACTTTTATGGTCCAAGGGGGATGTCCAGATATCCCGAAAGATATCAGGAGATAGTGTCAGTGTCTATAAAACATATCAATTATTTGTGAATCTGCATTGGAAATTACAGCACATCATAGATCAGCCTTTCATATCAGCTAACATTCATACATGGAAGTATAAGAAAAAAGATGTCCTTTCATTTGTTACCATAGAGAAACATTTTAATATTTACGTAATTGTAAATGGGCTCTTTGAAACATGACAAGGTAAACTGAGTCTTAGGAATGCTGGATTATAGGATCATCCATTTAGAGCTAGTAGGGACCTTAAAGGTGTCCAGTCCAACTCCCTTCATGAGTTGGATGTTGAGGAAACTGAGGCATTGGATGAGTAAGTTGACTTTTACAAGATCTTGTAGCTAGTAGGTGTTCAACCTAAGCCTTCCTGATTCCAAGCCCAGTGCTCTTTCTCTTATGGACATGGTCCCTCCTAGCTTTGCTCTTATTTCACTAGTTTTTTTTCTCACATGGGCAATAATACAGATGGTAGATATTTGGATCAAATAAAGACACTTAACTCTACTGATTGATAGAAGAATTGGACCCAAATTTTTCAGGGCAGATAGGGACCATATTTTTAAGCTCTTCAAAAGAAAAGCAAACATTTATCATCATGAACCATTCCAAGTTTGCGGTTTTTAGTCATGTACCTCATCAGAAGTCTATACTTTAAGCTGGACTTTGCCCAGTACATCACACTTTCAGGCTACATCCTCCTTGTTTCCCAGAAATCAAGTAATATTTTAAAAACCCATCATATTGGTTCAGCTGTTCTGTAAGAATATAAAATTAATTATTAGAGCATATTCTGAAGTCAACATGTTCAATTTAGAATTACTTTATTATAGAAAGGATAGAGTGTTATACCATATTACCTGTACCATAGAGTGTTAAACACTTCAGAGGATATTTACTGTGCATATTATTATATATTCAGATAGTCTTGAGGGAGGCAACAGGAGCTGGAAGCCACCACCTATGAAAGCTGTACTAAAATGAAATTATCAGGGGCCACAGTAGAACATCAAAGGATAAGAAAGGAGTGAAAACGTTAAAAAAATATATGAGAGAAGTGTGTTGAAATAAGGCTAGGAGTTTGGAATTATTCCCAAAGGGCTACAAAACTGTGCATACCACTACTAGGTCTATACCCCAGAGAAATCTTTTAAAAAGGGAAAAGGACCTACTTGTACAAGGGTATTTATAGCAGCTCTTTTTGTGGTGGGTAAGAATTGGAAATTGAAGGGATGCCCATTAATTGGTAAATGGCTGAACAAGTTGTGGTATATAATTGTAATGGAATACTATTATGCTCTAAGAAATGATGAGCAAGATGATTTTTGGAAAAACCTGAAAAGACTTACATGAACTGATGCAAAGCGAAGTGAGCAGAACATTATACACAGTAAGAGCAATATTGTATGATGAACAAATGTGAATGACTTAGCTATTCTCAGCAGTACAGTGATCCCAGACAATCACAAAGAACTCATGATGGAAAATGCTATCTGCCTCCAGAGGAAGAACTGATGGAGTCTGAATACAGACTGAACCTTCCTTCCTTCCTTCCTTCCTTCCTTCCTTCCTTCCTTCCTTCCTTCCTTCCTTCCTTCCTCCCTTCCTCCCTTCCTCCCTTCCTCCCTCCTTCCCTTCCTTCTCTCCCTCCCTTCCTTCTCTCCCTCCCTCCCTTCTCTCCTTCCCTTCTTTCTCTCCTTCCCTCCCTCTCTCACTTCCTTCCTTCCTTCCTCTCTTCCTCTAGTTTTCTTCCACAAAATGACTAATATGGAAATATGTTTCACATGATTGCACATGTATAAGCTGTATCAGATTGCTCAGTCTCAGGGAGTAGAGGGAAGGAGGGAGTGAATTTACAACTTGAAAAAATAAAAGAATGTTAAAAAAATTTTTACATGTAATTGCAGGAAATGATGAAATATTCAAAAAGAAAAAGAAAGAAACAAGGCTAGGGCCCTTAACTACTCTTGCTACTATTTCTTTGGCCATCTCAATTTGGGGAGAAGGAACCAAGGTGATTATTCTTAGTCTCCTGGAGCAGTTTGACATTCAGCCAACTTATAAATCATTTTGTGGAGACTAATGATTTATTACTGCTGCAATGAACTTCACAGGGGATCTACTTTAAAAAAAAGCATCAAATCCTATTGGAATGATGGTCAGTTAACTCTTGTTATTTGATCAACCCTTTGGACTTATGAATATCCTTTTTAGTCTTAATCTTAGAGGTCTTCTGTTTCACAGATAACACAAGGGAGGCACTGGAATTTTCAGATTCCAGCCTCTAATCCAGCCTTGATCTGGTCAGACAGGCAGACATTTTAGGACGAGTTAATAATCGTACTTTTTTCTAGTCCAGTCTTCTCAGAAGGTTGCTGATAATGGAAGAACTAGCTCCTTCAGCATTCCTTAATCACTCTTCTCCCAGAGGCTGGAGAGAATGGGGAGCAACTACCCCTACATCTTGATGGGGCAGATTTTGTGCACTCCCCTAAATCCCCTCAAGCCTGAATAGGGGCCGGTTGAGGCAGGTACATGCATTCCTCTATGCATTACCTGTGGTTTCCCCCACTGGTTCCCCATGGATTCCTCATAGATTCCCTGTGGTTTCCCCGTGGATTCCCCACTCACTGACCAGTGCGCACTTGCTTTATAGGACAACAGACAAAGAAGGTGACTTGCCAACATTAAGCTCACAGATTAACTTTAGCAAGATCATTCTGCGCAAACGTAGTAAATATCAATTACGTTCCCGTACGCGGCCGTGCCCCGCCCCCTCCCTCCCCCGCCCACCGCGGTATATCTTGGCGCAGTCTTAGTAGGACTGCCCGTCACTATGATTCTAGGAGTTACTATCTTGGATCCTTGGGGACATTCTGGGAGTTATTATCTAACACCTGGAAACTAGACATTGCTATGGCCATGGATCCTGAGAAACTGAACTCTAAAAAGGATAAAAAAAAATCCTCGTTACATACATCTTCCATGGGAGGAGGGGATTGAATCAATCCATATGTAAAATAAAAGTTTTCGTATACTTTTTCCATGCTGTTTATCAATGCCAGAGTCTGTTAGCTTCCCAGGTTGCAAATTTTTTTTTTTAATTTCACTTGATTCAAAGCTATTTAAAATGCCTGGTGAATGCATCTTAAAAGGAAATTGTAATTCCAATTGCCTGTCTTCATGTTACTAAATTATGATGTTTTCTTTCTTTGAAACCACAGCTGGCCCTTGGTGGCCTGACTAAAATAGTAATTACCATGTGAAGGTGTTGTGGGGGGGAGGGGTTGGTTGTGTTTTTTTTGAACGTTTGGTGATGTCAGACATTTGACCTATGAGGCTTTTAAAACCAACCGTTTTGCTTCTTGCCACCCATTAAACACAACCTTTGTTGCCTTGATGTAAAAGATAAATGAAGGTTCACACAGTCTTTGTTTAAGAGAAGATTTATTGTTTACATTAATGTAGATTGAGTGGAAATATACCAGTTATTCATCACGCCAACCAAATGTCTTCTGAGAGTTTTAAATTTGTGGCCTGGTTCTCATAATTACAATTTCTTAATAATCGTTGGAATTTAATAAGAAACCAAACAAAACATACAGTTGGTCGTTTTCAAATTAACTTTCCAGCCTTCACTCTTCACAATGAGACAAATAAATTCTAAAATTTAATGGTGTAAAAATAACTTGTTAATTTTCTAAGACATGTAGTTTTCCTGCAGAGAAGTGAGAGATTGCCCTACTACGAACTATTCTTTTTGCCCTAAATGTACAATTTTGATGGGTAGATGCCCAGAGGCTAACATTAAACCAAAATAATTTATTTTATTGCTAAATTTTGGAAGAATTCCTCAGTTAAGTGTGTGCCTACATGCGTATACTAAACGTGGGCAGAGGTTTCAGGTGAGGAAGATTTATTTTAAAAGTTACATGAATTGGGATCAGAGAATCATACAGTGTTATAGGAGAAATGGACCCACTGCTTTTTTCGTAAGTTAAAGGTAGATTCCTAAAGTACAAGATGGTTAAATGATGTGCCCAGTGTCACACAGTTAGTTGATGACATAGAATGGGGGTAGAAGTATTAGAGTATTGGATAGATCTGTCAGATTTTGAGAAGACAGGAGATGTCTGGGGAAGAATAATTAGGGCATATAGATTACAAGAATTACTAGAGTGAGTAGGGGAAAAAATAGGCATCTAGGCTGTGGAACTGATTCTAGAGCAGTTATATTTGGAATGTTTGATGAAGATATACCCTTTTTTTCTTTTTTTTGTAATTTAAAGTTATTTATTTAACATATTTAGTTTTCAGCATTGATTTTCACAAGAGTTTGAATTACAAATTTTCTCCCCATTTCTGCCCTCCCCCCCACTCCAAGATGGTGTATAATCTGGTTGCCCTGTTCCCCAGTCAGCCCTCCCCTCTGTCACCCCACTCCCCTCCCCTCCCCTTTTCCCTTCCTTTCTTGTAGGGCAAGATAAATTTCTATGCCCCATTGCCTGTGTATCTTATTTTCTAGTTGCATGCAAAAACTTTTTTTTTGTTTTTGAACACCTGTTTTTAAAACTTTGAGTTCCAAATTCTCTCCCCTCTTCCCTTCCCACCCACCCTCCCTAAGAAGTCAAGCAATTCAGCATGGGCCACATGTGTATCATTATGTATAACCCTTCCACATTACTCATGTTGTGAAAGACTAACTATATTTTGCTCCTTCCCAACCCATCCCCCTTTATTGAATTTTTTCCCTTGACCCTGTCCCCTTTCAAAAGTGTTTGTTTTTGATTACCTCCCCCCCACAACTGCCCTCCCCTCCATCAACCCCCCCCCCTTTTTTTAATCTTCTTCCCTCTTCTTTCCTGTGGGGTAAGATACCTAAATGAGTATGTATGGTATTCCCTCCTCAGGCCAAATCTGATGAGAGCAAGGTTCACTCATTCCCCCCTCACCTGCCCTTTCCCCTCCTCCCACAGAACTGCTTCCTCTTGCCACCTTTATGCGAGATAATCCACCCCATTCTATCTCTCCCTATCTCCCTCTCTCAGTATGTTCCTCTCTCATCCCTTAGTTTGATTTTATTTCTTTTAGATATCTTCCCTTCATCTTCAACTCACCCTGTGTCCTCTCTTTCTCTCTCTCTCTCTCTCTCTCTCTCTCTCTCTCTGTCTGTATATATACACATAGATATATACATACATACACATTCACTTATATATATATATACATAAACATATAGATATATATATATAGATATATATATATATGTATATTCCCTTCAGCTACCCTAATACTGAGGTCTCATGAATCATACACATCATCTTTCCATGTAGGAATGTAAACAGAACAGTTCAACTTTAGTAAGTCCCTTGCAATTTCTTTTTCTTGTTCTTTTTCTTGATCACCTTTTCATGCTTCTCTTGATTCTTGTGTTTGGAAGTCAAATTTTCTATTCAGTTCTGGTCTTTTCACTGAGAAAGCTTGAAAGTCCTCTATTTTATTGAAAATCCATATTTTGCCTTGGAGCATGATACTCAGTTTTGCTGGGTAGGTGATTCTAGGTTTTAATCCTAGCTCTATTGACCTCCGGAATATCATATTCCAAGCCCTTCGATCTCTTAATGTAGAAGCTGCCAGATCTTGTATTATTCTGATTGTGTTTCCACAATACTCAAATTGTTTCTTTCTGGCTGCTTACAGTATTTTCTCCTTGATCTGGGAGCTCTGGAATTTGGCGACAATATTCCTAGGAGATTTCTTTTTGGGATCTATTTGAGGAGGTGTTCGATGGATTCTTTCAATTTCTATTTTGCCCTGTGACTCTAGAATCTCAGAGCAGTTCTCCTTGATAATTTCTTGAAAGATGATATCTAGACTCTTTTTTTGATCATGGCTTTCAGGTAGTCCAATAATTTTTAAATTATCTCTCCTGGATCTATTTTCCAGGTCAGTGGTTTTTCCAATGAGATATTTCACATTGTCTTCCATTTTTTCATTCCTTTGGTTCTGTTTGATAATATCTTGATTTCTCATCACATCACTAGCTTCCACTTCCTCCAATCTAATTTTTAAGGTAGTATTTTCTTCAGTGGCCTTTTGGACCTCCTTTTCCATTTGGCTAATTCTGCCTTTCAAGGCATTCTTCTCCTCATTGGCTTTTTGGAGCTCTTTTGCCATTTGAGTTAGTCTGTTTTTTAAGGTGTTGTTTTCTTCAGTGTATTTTTCAGTATTTTTTTGGGTCTCCTTTAGCAAATCATTGACTTATTTTTCATGGTTTTCTCACATCCTTCTCATTTCTCTTCCCAATTTTTCCTCTACATCTCTAACTTGCTTTTCCAAATCCTTTTTGAGCTGTTCCATGGCCTGGGACCAGTTCATGTTTTTCTTGGAGGTTTCTGTTGTAGGCTCTTTGACTTTGTTAATTTCTTCTGTCTGTATGTTTTGGTCTTCTTTGTCACCAAAGAAAGAATGCAAAGTCTGAGACTGAATCTGGGTGCATTTTCGCTGCCTGGCCAAATTCCCAGCCAACTAACTTGACCTTTGAGTTTTTCAGCGGGATATGACTGCTTGTAGACTAACGAGTTCTATGTTCCACGTTTGGGGGGGATGTGCCAGCTCTGCCACACCAGCACTGCTCCTTCCCCAAGAACCCCCAACCTGGACTGGGCTTAGATCTTCAGCAGGCTGTGCACTCCTGCTGTGATCCTCCACTTAATTCCTCCTACCAGGTGGGCCTGGGGCCAGAAGCAACAGCAGCTGTAGCTGCCCCACCTCCGCTGCCCCCGGGGGCTGGAAGTCAAACGGCAAACTCCTTCCACTCCTGCAGCTTTTCCCACTAGCCTTCTCTGCTGTCTTTGATGTTTGTGGGTTGAGAAGTCTGGTAACTGCTGCAGCTCACTGATTCAGGGTGGTAGGGCACATTCTGCCCAGCTCCTGGTCTGGTTGGTCCACAGGGCTCACACTGGGCTCTGCTCTGCTCCAGTCCCAGCTCCCAGCTCCCAGCTCCGTGTGGGATAGACCTCACCCAGAGACCGTCCAGGCTGGAGCCCTGCTTCCCTCTGCTGTTTTGTGGGTTCTGCCATGCTAGAATTGGTTCAGAGCCATTTTTTATATGTTTTTGGAAGGACTCGGCAGGGAGCTCACGCTAGTCCCTGTTTTCCAGCCGCCATCTTGGCTCTGCCCCCCAGATATACCCTTAGATAGAACCACCAGCCCATCCTCATAAAAAGGGTATTTTAGAGCCTGTTCATACCAGCTTTTGAGAGACAGTTGTTAAGTGTTCGGTATGAGCATTTATACCTTGGAAATTGGAAAATACTACAAATCTTTTTTGTTGTTTTGTTGATTATCTGAACTTAAGAATGTGATAGAGAAAATGTTAATAAGAAAGTTTCCAAACCCTAATTAGTTGTGTTCTTAATTTTCCTTACATTTATAAAACCCCAGAAAACCAATGCCTCTTCCTTGTCAACTTGAACATAACCTTCTAATTAGAAGATAGCTACTATTCTATTCATTATTTGTGTAATTTCTATTGCTTTAATTGCTGTACTAAAAACTTTCTCTAGCCAAACACATCATCCCTCTTTCCACACTTCTTTTCAGTGGCTCCATAGAGCTTTCTCATTTTCATACATAAACCCTTCACCATGCCCTTCATATTCATGACTGCTGTGAGCTGACCTATATACCTCTACTCTGTTTACTTCCCAACATTCAAGTCCTATAATTTGTTTTATCTACTAAATTTTACCAACATCTAATGGTTCTTATTAAGGAATAGTCATGTGAATCTTAGGGTGTTGGACAAAATAGCATTGAAATCCCTGCTTGTCTCTTTTAATTAAATCTCTTTTAGCCTTAATTTTGTATGAGTTTATGTTTGCTACTCCTGCTTTTGTTTTCCTCAACTAAAGTATAATAAATTCTACTCCAGCCCTTCATTTTAACTCTGTATGTATCTATCTTTCATTTTTAAATGTGTTTCTTGTAAAAACATATTGTCAGATTCTGATTTTTAAACTATTCTGCTATTTGTTTCCATTATGAGTGGAAGATCATCCCATTTACAAAGTTACGATTACTAGTTGTATATTTCCTCCATCCTATTTTTCCTATTTTCCTGGTTACCCTCTTTTTACTTTATCCCTCTTCACAAGTCTGACACTATCTCCCTAATCTCAAAACTTTTTAAGAATTTCTCCCCTTAACCTCCTATTCCTAAATCTCCCCACTCCTCTAAGAATTCTTCTTATCCTGTGCTGTCACCCTCCTATTTCTTGATCTATACACCCTTCTAAAAGTCCCTCCCTTATCCCCTTCCCCTTGCGCTCCTATTTCTTTATAAATTTAGAAGACTGATACCCCATATAGATGTATTTGTTAGTCCCTCTTTAACACAATTACAAGAATAAGTCCAGTACTACCAGCCCTCCATACCCACCTGCTTCACTGTAACAATTCTTCCATTCACTCCTCATTTGTATAATTTCTTCACTTTACCTCTGTCTACCCAATTTTATTTTTTAGAATCATCTTGTTATACTCAACCCCAAGCCTTCTATCTATATGTGTTCTTTCAAATTATCCAAAATAATAACATTTTTAGAGTACAGATAACATTTTTCCATGTAAAAAGTAAACAGACCTTGTTGAGCCCCTTACAATTGGTTTTTAATATTTACCCTATGTTTTTTCCTTTATCTTATGTGAAAATCTTTCAATTTATTAAATGTCCATTTTTTCCCATTCAGGATTATACTCAGCTTTGCCAGGTAAGTTATTCTTGGTTGCAAACTCAGCTCTGTTGGTCTTAGAAATACAATACTCCATACCCTTTGGTCTTTTAATGTAGAAGATGCTAGATCTTGTGTTATCTTAACTGTAGCTCCACAGTATTTAAATTGCTTTTTTTTCTTGTTGTTTCTAGTATTTTCTCCTTCACCTGAGATGTTTGAAACTTCCTGTGATCTCCCTGTGAGTTTTCATCTCGGAATTTCTTTTGGGTGATGATTGATGGATTTTTCTCTCTCTCTATTTTATTGTCATTCTAGAGTGTCAGGACAATGTTCCTTAATAATTTCTTGTAATATCATAGCTAGACTTCAAAAAAAATCAGAACTTTCAGGTAGTCCAACAATTTTTATATTGTCCGTCCTTGATCTGTTTTCTTAATCAAGTTGTTTTCCTAATGAGATGTTTCAGATTTTCCTGTATTTTTTCATTCGTATCATTTTGTTTTATTATTTATTGGTGTGTTACGACATCATTAACTTCCCTTTGCCCAGTTCTAGCTTTTAAAGAGTTATTTTCTTCCTTCAGTTTTTGGATCTTTTTCCAGTTGGTTGACTTTTCATAATTTTCTTGATTTTCTTGGATTGTTCTTTTTTTTCCCTCTAATTTTTCATTATCTTCTCTTATTTGATTTTTAAAGTCCTTTTTTTAAGCTCTTCCTAGGACTCTTTTCTGGCTTGTGACCATTTCACATTTTTCTTTGAAGTAGGATTGACTTTTCTAAACTCCACTGTCGTCTTCTAAGTATGAAGCCAGATCTTCTCTATCCCCATAGTAAGTATCTATTGGGTTCTTTTCCTTTGCTTACTCATTATTATTACTTTTTTGTGGCTTATAATTATAGTCAAATTCTAATCTCGAATTGTGGGGGATGGTGCTTTAGCTTTCAGGCTTTTCTTACTGTTGTTTTCTGAGCTCTGTCTGAGGGCCCACCCTCAGGCCCTCCTCTCTACCATTGAGTCACAGATAGGCCCCCAAACCATGCTGTCACCGCAATGGCTCTTGTACCCGGTGATCCCTCCTGCAGCTACAGACTCCAGCTTACTCTTCTACCCTGGAACCAAAACCAGGGACTCTGCTGTCCTGCAAGTGTGCACAGCCAGCAGGTTCCCTACCCCTCTGGTACTGTACTTGCTCACTCCTCCTTGCTCACAGCCACAGCCTAGAACCAAGTGTGGTCAGCACAACTGTAATGGTAATTAGGATGGGACTTTTTGTTAAAACTGTTTTCTCTTTTAGAATGCTAAAGTAATCAAGTGCCTTTGATTAAGTCTTGCTTAGTGCAAAGCCTCAGGCCCACACCCTTTTGCTAACTATGAAGCTAAGTATGTTTTGCTAAGTATGAAGCCCCAGGCCTGCTGCACCCTTTTGCTGATTAGGTGCGAAGCCTTTGGGCCCTAAGAAGGGTATATATACTCAGAGGTTAACATTTTGCTTTGGGGCTCTCACTCACTGGAAGAGTGTTGTGTGATTTGACCAGTTGAGACTCTGGGAGCCCCTTGGCTTTAAAGACCCAGATTTTGGTGTTTCTCTCTCTGGTAATTGTATGTATTACTGTCGACAGATAGAAGCCTATCTAATGATTTGTGTTTGCTCTGTTTATATAATGTATGTTTATAATTTCTGTTTGTATTCTTTCTGAAGTTCAGGATGCTGTTTTTCCCCCTGAATTAAGAAGTGAATGGTGTATATGTGTGTGTGTGTGTGTGTGTATACATATATATATATATACACATATGTATATACATATATACACACACATACGTATATATGTATACATATATATACATATGTGTGTATATGCGTGTGTGTGTATGTGTGTCTATATATATATATATATATATATATATATATATATATATAAATATAAATATGTTTGATAAAGTGAGATTGTTAGCCCCTTAAAGCTGCTTTCCTTACAAAAGCAGATCAAAGAACCTGTGCTGGCACCCCTTCCATGTGCTGGTATTATTGGCCTTACACAGCCATAGTAGGGGCAAACAGCATTTTTATTGTTACAACAACTGGGCCTGACTTCCTTTGACAGCACAGGGTTTTTCAGTCCTCCCCTACTCAGTCACCAGACCCCCACACTGTCTATGAGGTGAAAGTTCCATAAGCTGAGTCTGCTGTACCTGCTGCCACTTATCAAGCTGCCTGCCACTGGGGCTTTTTGTTTGTTGATTCAGCATAATCTGCCTGGAAGTGTTTGTACTTTGGTGAGGCCAGACCTCTGCCCCTGGAGGTTGGGTCTTTCCTAAGATCTTCTTAACCTTGCAATAACTCATGTTAATAAAAGAAAACATGCAAATTGTCAGTTCTTGTTGAGATTGTCCTAGTCAGAGAGCATAGTTTGCTCCTACCATACCAATTATTGATAGAGAGCCTACCAACCTTTTTTTAATGAATTCTGCATGCTTATATCTACAAATACTACTAATGCTAAGGATATAGAAGATATCATTTACATTAATCTAATTCATATTTACAGAGATCCATGAAGAATAATAATAAAGGTTTATCCTCTTTCCCTCCCTCCAGAGTAGGAAAAATGAATGCTTCACGGAGTTATTTTAACTGTTTTTAGACCATAAGTTCTGGATTTATTTAGCTAATTAAGGCAGGAAAAAAAATGAAGTAACTCTAATGCTGTGGTTGAGCCACAAAACAATAGCAAATACATGACAATAGTTCTTGCTTGAGTTATTCTAATACAGAGACACAAAAGTTAAAAATTGTTACTTTTTCTCACCTCTACATATAAAGAAGATAAACTTGCCTCTTGGTTGTTTTACAACGATGAGATGAAAACACTCTTCTAAAGCCAGCCAGCTTAGGCCATATGGTATACCCAAGTTTTTGGCTTGGAAAATCCCTTGAGATCAAATGCAACTTATAGGAGGCTGGATGACGGAAAGTGTTAGGGATGAAAAAGAAAAGTAGCTTATGTATTTCTCTATGAATGAGAAATTTGTAAAAAGGTAGGTTCAAACTCAAAGTCCTTCATAATTCTCTGTTACTCTACGAATGTCCCTTTAATTCACACTGTTCTTTGTCATTTCTTATGTAATCCTGCCAAACTGGGCTACTTAGTATGTCCTGTGTATATCCCAGCAGTATCTACATGCTAATGAATTATGCCTTTCTCTTTCCCCTTTCCCTTGAAAATGACTTTTCCCTTTTTTCACTCTGTTATTTATGCTTGGAATGACCTGCCTATCCTTGCCACTCTTCCTTGTCCCATAGCTACCACCTGTATGGCCACCTCTCTGTCTTGATTATGGAATTCTGTCTTCCTGTCAAGATTCAGATCAGTTACCACCTCCCTACTTCCCTGATCTTCCTGCCAAGTGATTATATTTACCGCCCCCTCTCCCCCACAAGATCTCATGGAGCAGTTTTATCCACTCACCAAGATCTCTTTTATATTATGTTTATTTACAATTATTTCTATTATGTAGTAGTAGATTAAAAACTCCATGAGGACAAGCCATGTCTTTTTACTCTATGTCTCCTAACTTCCGGGAGCCAAGATGGTAGAGTAAGCAGTTAAACACTGCAACTCTCCCATACTCACCTCCAAATAACTATAAAATAGATCCACAAAACAAATCCTGGAACAGCAGAACCAGCAGAAAGACAGGGTGAAACAGTCTTTTAGCTCAAGAAACTTGGACTATCAGCAAGAAAAGTATGTCTCGAGTGAAAGGGAAGCGCAGCCCAGGATGGGAAGCATCTCAACAAGCCAACAGCAAGCCCTACCTCAACAAACCAGTGGGAAATCCTGAACCCAAGTGTGGTGGAGCAGGCAAACACCAGCACCAGGACCCCTCATGTGCTTTTATATAGCTGAGGTACTGAGCAGACTCCAGCTCCCAGAACCACCATTTGTTTCAGTCCCTGGCCAACCAGCATCCTGTAGCTGTGGAACCTCCACATGCTTCAGCATAGCCCTAGGCAAACAGGCACTTTCCAGTGGCCAGACCACCAGGTGCTTCCAGTGGCCAGACCACCAGGTGCTTCATTGTAACCATGGGGAAATGCAGAAATACCCTACAGGGCCTCAGCACATATGTAATGTTAATGGAATAGGAAGATCTTCTCTGTCCATTAATAGGTCTGTGTGACCACATGTGTGCAACCACAGCTGTGATACATCCTGAGTCATATAGAGCCCATTAGGGGAGGAACTTGCCTAAGAGGAAGCTTGCTTAGGGGAAACTTCCTTGTAGGAAGGCTTTCACACCTTTTGGTAATAAGGCACTGAGTCATGAGGGTTGCGATGCCTTCTGACTCTGAGCCTATTAGCAAAAAGGGCATGTGTGTGTGTATACATACATACATACATACATATATATATATATGTGTGTGTGTGTGTGTGTGTGTGTGTGTGTGTGTGTGTGTGTATTCTGAGGTGAGATTTTGCTTTGGGGGCTTGCTTATGAGAAGGACCTTTTGATTCCCTGGACAGGACTCTGAGTAGCTATTTGTTAAGAGTCCCCCAACTACTTAGATGTAGTGGTGCTCCCCGGATCCGGTGGTGTATGTAATGTAGGTGGTTGTATTACTTTATTCAGACAGTTGGAGCCCTGTCGAATCTCTGTGCTAATTTCTCTGCTTGTATTTTCTCCGTGTTCAGGGTGCTGACCTTTCCCCTGAACTAGTAAATGATTTACATATGTTTGATTAAAGTAAGATTAAAGTAACTCCCTTAAAGTTGCCTTTCCTTTAAGAAAAGCAGATTAAAAAACCTGTTTTAGCAAGCCATCCTGGGTGTGCCAGGGTGCTTGCTGTTACAGCAAGCTAGACACCACCACTAGGACCCCAGCTCAGCACCAGCTAAGCTGCCAGATCCCTATGGCCTCCAGCAGCACCAGCCAACCCCTGTCCCATGCTCTTAACACTTGTGGGCTTCATAGAAACATAAGTATAGCACCAGGTAAACAGCCAGGGCCTGCAGCCATTAGCACAAGAACCTGGGGACAGTACCCCTGCCACCCTGGGAGCAGAGCTCAATTTAAAAGAAAGGGAAAAGTTCACCCAATAATGGCTGTGCAAAAAACAACAAAAAAAAAAAGAATCTGACTATAGAAAGTTATTATAGTGATAGGGAAGACCAAGACACAAACTCAGAAGAGAACAACAATGTCAAAACATCTATAGGCAAAACCCCTAAGAAAAAGGGGAAGTGGTCTCAAGCACAGAAAGATCTTATGGAAGAGCTCAAAAAGGAGCTTAAAAATCATATAAGAGAGATAGAAGAAAAAGTGGGAAAATAAATGATGCAAGAGAATTAGGAAAAAAGTCAACAGTTTGGAAAACTGCTTAAAAAGCAGAATTGACCAAATGGAAAAGGAGATACAAAAATACACAAAGAAAACAACACCTATTAAAAGAGTACAATTGGCTAAATTGAAAAAGAAAGTATAAGAGTTAATTGAGGAAAACAATACCTTAAAAGTTAGGATTGGGCAAGTGGAAGCTAATGACTCTGTGAGACATCATCAATCAAACATTAAAAAGAATGAAAAAAATGTAAAATACCTCATGGGAAAAACAATGGACCTGGAAAATCAATCCAGGAGAGACAATATCAGAGTCATTGGACTACCTAAAAGCCATCATCAAACAGAGATCCTGAACAGCATCTTTCAAGAAATTATCAAGGAAAACTTCCCTGGAACCAGAGGACAAAAATAGGAATTGAACAAGTCCACTGATCATCTCAGGAAAGAGATCTCAATATAAAAACTCCAAGGAACATTATAGCCAAATTTCAAAACAGTCAGGTCAAGGAAAAAATACTACAAGTGGACAGAAAGCCAAATAGCAGGGAGTCCCAATGAGGATCACACAGGACCTGGCAGCTGCAATATTAATGAATCTGAAATCATGGAACATTATATTCTGGGGGGCAAAGGAGCTAGGACTACAACCAAGAATCACTTACCCAGCAGAATTAAGCACAACACTCCAAGGGGGAAAATGGTCATTCAATGAAATAGAAGGATTTCAAGCCTTCATAGGGAGAAGACCAGAACTAAACTGAAAATTTGACCAACATCAAGATCCGAAAGAAGCATAAACAGGTTAAAAAGGAAAAGAAAACCTAGGGGATTCAATAGAGCTGAACTGTTAACGTCCTTGCATTAGAAGATGATACTTGTAACTCTTAAAAACTGTATCACTAACAGTACAGATAGAAGGAATATACATAGACTGACAATACGGGCATAAGGTAAATTTGAGAGAATGCCATAAAAAGAATTAAGGGATGAGAAAGATCAGTACAAACTATGCAGGAGGAAGGGAGAGGTAGAATGGGACAAATAATTTCATGAAGAGGTGAGAAAGACCTATTACAGTGGAGGGGAGGAGGAGAGGGTAGACGATGGGCTTTGCTTGAACCTTAACTCTCATCAGTATTGGCTCAAAGAGGTAATCATATATGCAATCAATTGAATATAGAAATTTATCTTACCTGACAGAGAAATATTAGGGGAGGAGATTAAATAAAGAGGGGGTAGGGGTGGGGACTGACCTAAGGGAGGGCAGATCAGGGAAAGTGGTAGACAGAAGCAGAACACTGGGGAGGTAGAAAAGGGTGAAAGGAGAGAGGCCAAACAGGAGGAAGAATAGGATAGAGGGAAATACACAGGTAGTAATCATAACTGTGAATGTGAGTGGGATGAACTCTCCCATAAAGTGGAAAAGGATACCAGAGTAGATCGAAAACCAGACTCCTACAATATGTTGCTTACAAGAAATACATTTGAAGCAGAGAGACATACACAGAGTAAAGGTAAGGGGCTCGAGGAGAATTTATCATGGTTCAGTTGAAGTAAAAAAAAAAAAAAGCAGGGATAGCAGTCCTGATCTTAGATAAAGTAAAAGCAAGAAAAAGGCCTCATTAAAAGAGATAAAGAAGGAAGCTACGTCTTGCTAAAAGGTACCATAGGCAACGAAGCAATCAAATTAGAAGAACAAAGAATAGCCTACCTGTCAGATCTATGGGGAGGGGTAGAATGCATGACCAAGAGATAGAGAGCATTATGAAATGTAGAATAAATAATTTTGATCATATTAAATTATAAAGCTTTTATACAAACAAAAGCAATGCAACCAAGATTAGAAGGAAAGCAGAAAGCCAGGAAACAATCTTTACTGTTAGTGTTTCAGATAAAGACCTCATTTTCAAATATATAGGAAACTGAGTCAAATTTATGAGAATACAAGCCATTCCCCAGTTGGTAAATGGCCAAAGGATATGAATAGGTAGTTTTCAGATACAGAAATCAAAGATATCTATAGGCATATGAAAAAGTGAACTAAATCGCTTTTTATTAGAGAAGTGCAAATTAAAACAACTCTGAAATACTACCTCCCACCAATCAGATTGGCTAATATGACAAAAAAGGAAAATGATAAATATTGGTGAGGATATGGGAAAATTGGGACACTAATGCATTGTAGGTGGAGGGGTGAACTGATACAACCACTCTGGAGAGCAATTTGGAGCTATGCCCAAAGGGCAACCAAACTATGCCTACCCTTTGATCTAGAAATATCACTACTAGGTCTGTATCCCAAAGAGATCATAAAAAAAGGGAAAAGAACCTACATGTACAAAAATATATAAAGCAGCCCGTTTAGTGGTGGCAAAATACTGAGGGAATGCCCATCATTTGGGGAATGGCTGAACAAGCTGTGGTGTAGGAATATAATGGAATACTCTTGTGCAATAAGAAGTGAGCAGGCAAATTTTAGAAAAAACTGGAAGACTTTATAAAAACTGATGTTACTACAAAAAGAGCCACTATAAATATTTTTGTACATATGGGTCCTTTTCCCACTTGTGTGATCTCTTTGGGCTACAGCCCTAGAAGTGGTATTGCTGGGTCAAAGGGTGTTCAAGGGGATGTTCATCAATTGGGGAATGGCTGAACAAGTTGTGTTATATGAAGGTAATGGAATACTATTGTGCTATAAGAAATGGGGAAGATACGGACTTCATAATAACCTGGAAAAACCTACATGATGTAATGCTGAGTGAGCGGAGCAGAACCAGCAGAACATTATACACAACCACCGATATATGGATTCTGTGATGACTAACCTTGATAGACTTGGCTCTTCTCAGCAATACAAGGTTCAAAGACAACTCCGAAGGACTCATGATGGAGAAGAGCTATTTACATCCAGAGAAAGAACTATGGAGTCTGAATGCAAATTGAAGCAAACTTTTTGCTCTCCTTTTTTTTCTCTTTTGTTTTTGTTATTTTTGGATTTGTTTCTTCTTTCTCATGATTCATTCTCATTATTCATAATTCTTCTTTGCAACTCGACTATTGTGTAAATAAGATTAATGTGAAGGTTTATGTAGAATCTATATTGCACTGCATGCCATCTTGGGGGAGAGGCGGGGAGGGGAGGGAAAGGAAGAAAATTTGAAACTCAAGAACATGTAAAACTAAGTGTTGTAAACTAAAAAAAAAATGTAATTAAAAAAACTGATGCAGAGTGAAATGAGCAGATCCAGGAAAACATTGTGTACAGTATCAGCAGCATTGTGTGATCATCAACTATGAATGACTCATGTCTTCTTAGCAACTCTAAGATCTAAGACAAGTACAAAGGATTCACAAAGGAAAATGCTATCCATATCCAGATAAAGAGCTGATGGACTCAAAATGCAGATCAAAGCATATTTTTTTTCACTTTATTCTTTCTCATGGTTTTATTTCCTTTTGATCTGTTTCTTCTTCCACAACTATGACGAATATGGAGATAAGTTTTACATGATAGCATATGTATAAACTGTATCAAACTGCCTACCATTTTCAGAAGAGGGGAGGGGAAGGGAGGGAAAGAGGGAGAAAAGTTTGAAACTCAAATTCTTTTAAAAATGAATGCTAAAAATTTTCTTGATATGTAATTGGTAAAAAAAAAAATACCATTTAAATTTTTTTTTAAAAAATCTTTGTCTCCTAGCATTAAAGATAGTGACATAGTAGGTATCAAATGTTTATTTCACTGTACTAAGGTAGTTAGGTTTTTCAACATCACTTTCCTTCTTCAGCTTACTGCTTGAATATTAGCATAGTCTTTATTCAGTAGACTGTTACATTCCCACCATATTTTTAAAAAATGAAATTAAATCTATACATGGTAAATTGTCTCTGGTCTCTAACCTCACAGGCATGTCCTAGATCCATTACCAAAAGACAGTGACAAAGGCAGCCAGTGAAAGGCATTTTGTTTTAGTCTGTGGAGTCCCAAAGCAACAATAAACATTCCTGAAAAGCATTATAAATTCAGTTTAATTTAGTGACAATTAAATAATCACTTCTGTCAGAAGGATTGTGCTAGATTCTGGGGATACAAAGTTCAATATGACACCCTGCCTTTAGGAGGGTTTCTTTCTTTTTTTCCATTTTTTAAAATTTTATTTAATTTATTTAATATATTTAGTTTTCAGCATTGATTTTCACAAGAGTTTGAATTACAAATTTTCTCCCCATTTCTACCCTCCCCCCCACTCCAAGATGGCGTAAATTCTGGTTTCCCTGTTCCCCAGTCAGAGGAGGGTTTCTTTCTAATAGAGGAAAGAGATGTGTACACAAATAATTGTGATAAAAGTAAGCATGATAATTGCAGAAGAGAGGTACAGAACAGACAGGCAGTCAGCAAGTATTTATTAAGTCCCTACTGTGTGCTGAGGAGCTTGTAGTAGGGGAAACAGCAAGAGAACAACTTTGTAATATTGTACCAACAAAACAACAAAAGTATATAAACACACATATATAGATCTAGATGTCTACATCTACATTCTAAACAACATATATGTTAACATAGGCATATTATATATATTTATATATGTGGCATGTTCGATTGTGAGCTCCTTGAGGGCAAGGATTGCTTTTGCATTTCTTTGTATCCCCAGAGCTGATAGATAGATATAGAACATAGATGATGTAAGTAGATAGATATTGACGAATTGAAGATAATCTCCATAGGAAGGCACTGGCATTAAGTCAGGCCAGAAAAGTTTTCTTATAACATATGAGATTTTAGCTGAAACTTGATGGAAGCTGGCAAAGCTAGGAGGCAGAGACTAGGAGCCCAAAGGAAGGAGTTCAAGTGCAGCATGGCAACAAAAAAAGCAAAGGCAAAAGATAGGAGAGGCCTTTGATAAGAATTAAAGATGACAGTAGTCCAGTTTGCCTTGAAAATAGATTGTATGAAAAGGAATACTTGAGATAAGATTGGAAAGGAAGATTATGGTTTAGGGATTGTGCTAAGTCTTCATACAATCAAATAACTTTCTTGTCCTTTGATAAAATTGTCAACAGAAAATATGATTAAATGAAGTGCAGTTGAAACCAAGAATAGATTCTTCTTTTTGTTCTTGGCCCATATTTAGTCATGGTCTTCCAAAAAGAATGCTTAGTCATAATCCCCAAGAATATCCTGGAATCACTTTGCCAAAAATAGTTAAGCATTAGGTAATCCAGCATTCTCAAACTTCTCAATGTTGTGATATTTTTTGTGTGATTTTTAATTTTTTTCATCTTTTTTGTGACTTTTAATTTTTTTTCATCTTCTGAAAAGTGTTGCATAAGATCATGAATCTAAAGTAGATGGTATTTTTAAAAAATGTTCTTGGTTATGGTGAATTAAAAGAAAAAACATTTACAAATAATTTCCCAGAACCTGTGGATTCCCTGAACTAAAAATTACTTCCTCTCCATAAAAAGAGAAATGTAAAGTAGAACTTTCTCTTTTAGTTCTAATTGTATAACCTTGGCTCCAAAATATCTCTGCTAAGACAAATCCAGGTACCAAGATTATATTGGTGAATACAAAGGTCTCATTCTCTTCCCCAGCTCTGTATGTTTTTTTACCATATCTTGAAATCTATTCTTCCCTATTTCCATAGGGACTCATTTTCCAAAAGCATGTTTTAAATTTATAATCAAAAGAATGCTGAGTCTAATTTGGGAGGATGTCATAGATCGGGGGCTGCTTTAACAAATTTTCAGGACTCTGAGAATGGGGTGGAATGGAACTAGAATCCAGCTCAGGAAGCCATGTGTAAAACAGCCAGGTAAAATGAAAACTCTGGAGATTGTTAGCATTTAGGATGATTAATGACACACTCTGTCATACTTGGCCAACAATAGGCCCTCATCCAACATGATGAGAAAAGCTTTCTGGCTTTCAAGTTGGATATTCCTTTCAAAAGCACGAGTTATTGAGGGGATCCCTAGACTCTGCACTTACAGAGATGATGGGAGTAGAAATACTCTCTTCCCATTGAACTTATGGCAGCTAGACAACCAAATAGACAGTCTACCTCATGAGGGAGCACCAAGGAGGGAAAAAGACCAATGGAAAAGTTTGGAGGAAATTTCTTCTCTATCCCTTTGAGGGCTTCCTTCAAATGGCAACACAAAGGATCTTTACAGGAAGCAAGCAGAAGTTCAGATAGGGAAGTAGATGTCTTCCTCTCCTTAACTGTCTCACAAACAGGAGGGGCGGTGGGGCAAGCCTGTTTCAGGAGCACAATCTGTGCAATACAATGAACAGATTTCTTTTCTGTGAAACTTCTTCCTCTTTGTTCATTTTGAGTAGGCAAATGGTGGATCACGTAACAGATGCCTAATTAAATACAAATTGTGTAATTACCCAATCACTTTTCTCTCCTGGAGTATCTCGTACAGGAGTCAAAACTATGTCTTTGGTATCAATGATATACAGAACTGAGACATTTCTTTTAATGTTCCTTTTGTGAGGAAAACTAACCTTTAACTGCTTTTCTGTTTGATAAGAAAGAAGTCAAGGTAATTGGCCTTGATAACAGGATATGTCACTTTCAGCGTTAGGTTTTATAGCCCCTTTAAGACACTGTTTTGAGGCATCCAGGTGGTGCAGTGGATAGAGCTCTAAACCTGGAGTCAGGAATTGAGTTCAAATTTGGACTCAGACATTTACTAATTGTATGACCTTGGATAAGTAAGTTAAACCTCTGACTGCCTCAATTTCCTCATCTATAAAGTAGGGAAAGTAATATAAACTCCCTTCTAGGATTGTTGTGAAGATTTAATGAGATAATATCTGTAAGGTTCTTTGCAAACCTTAAAGTGCTATATAAATGTTGGCTTTTATTATTGACACCAACGCATGGTTTCTAGCTCTCGTCTTTGGAAAAGTCATTTAATCTTTCTTGACCTTGATTTGATCACATGTGCAGTGAGGAAATTAGATTAGCCCTAATATCTCTCTCAGCTCTATAATTTGGTGAATCTATAAGTCCATGAATAAGATGTCAAAAACTATCATGGACAGTTTAAATGAGGAGATTTGTTGAATTTGTGAAAAGCATCTTTGGGTTTTTCCAGCTTTTCTGATAATTTATTCCAATACATCTCCATTGCTATTTTCATACATTCCTCTGTTATGTTCTCTCTTTCAGTCTTCATTCCTTCAGAAATCATTTTTTACCATTTATTGTCCTAAACCATAAATTTCTTCTGTCAACATTCTGAAATGCTTAATGCCTTATAGTGATGTTGGCCCTATCTTATATTTGACCACACAGCAAAATGTGTTGACATAGTATGTGAAGGATTCTGGGTAACCAAATGTGCTGAGCGAAACCCTCCTCATACATGCCAGGGTCATAACTTTATCTCAAGACATTTTATTAACTCTTTTATAACAATGGGGAATTAAGAAATGTTCAATTCAACAAATAGTTATTGCATGCCTACTATATTTAAGATGCTGGGGGTATATGTTCCAAGGAGTATGAAGTTGAATAAGACATGGTCTCTGCCCTCAGGGAGCTCACAATCTTGTTGTAGGAATGAGACAAGTAGTCAAAATGACTGTGGTATAAGTCAAAGTATAAAAAGGGCCAGTAAAGGAAACAAAATACAGTATTTCAGAGGAAGACAGAATTACTTCTGGGTAGGCAGTGAGACATGGTTCAAGAAAGGTTTCATGAAAAAGGCAGAATTTGAGCTGGATCCTGAAGATAGGTTTTTAGTAGGCAGAGAGCAGTAGAAGGTTAGAAAGGAAGAGAGAATGGCGGGGCATGGCATGTAGTCCAAGCGTAAAGAACAAGAAGAGCAAAGGCAGAAGAATGTGAGCCATATTTAATCGCCTTCCCTTATTAGTGAGTTCCTTTTAGTGCCTCCATTGGAGAAGTGATCCTGGACAATTTGATTCCTCTCCTGGCTGTGTTCTAATTCTAAGTACTTTGCCACCATGCCTCCGCCTGGGTGTCCCTTATGCCCAACTCTGCCCTTCTTTTATGTGTTGTCTCCCCCAATTAGAATGTAAGCTTTTTAATGACAGGGACTGTCTTTCCCTTTGCTTCTGTCTGCATCCCTGGTGTTTAGCACAGTGTCTGGCAAATAATGAGTACTTAATAAATGCTTGTGACCTAGTTATATCAAAGGAGGAAAGATTTCCAAGAAAGAGGAAGTGGCCATCATTGTCACATTCCATAAAGAAGTCAAGAAAGATAAAGACCACAAAAAAGTTATTGGATTTTCTAGTTAGGCAGTCACTAAGAAAAGTTTCAGTAGGTTTGGTAGAAGGGGAAGCCAGATTGTTTGAGGTGAAATAGTGGTAAGGAATGCAGAAGCAATGAGTGCCCACAACTCTTTCTAGAAATTTACCAGTAAATCAAACAACCCATTTATTAAGCCCATATCATGTGCCAGGCACTGTGACTGTTGTTGAGGATACAAAGAAAAAGCAAAAATGTTCCTTCCCTTCAAAGAGCTTATGTTACTAACGGAAGAAATGGCATTTACACAAAAGATACATACAGTTCAAATGGAAGGTAGCCTTAGAGAGGAAAATACTGACAGTTGGGAAGACCAAGAAAGGCCTCTTACATAAAGTGGAATTTGAGCTGAATTTTCAAAGAAGCTTAGGAAAATTACTTGCTATTTGGGGGATGGAATGGAGTGGGAGGCGGGGTGGAGGGGGGAAGACCTAAGACAGGGAGTCCAATGAGAAGGCTACTTTCAGGTGAGAGATAGATGATGAGGGCATGAACTAGGTTGAAGACTGTGTGAAGAGAGAAAAGGAGACATGTATGAGAGATATTGTGATGGTAGAAATTAGTATTTTGCAAATGAATGGCTATATTAGTAAGAATAAGGAGTTGTGTCAGTAAGGCAAGATTCATGACCTTGAGGATGACCGTGAACATGCCTGTATGGTTCAGAATCACAAAGTATGAGAAACTCTCTAGGTAGAAGACAGAGGAAGTATAACATTTATTTAGACTCTGGAGGACCAAATCCAAGGACCAATACCTCCAGTTTGATATAGCAGTGATTACATTCCAGAACCAGTAAGCCCACCTCAGTATAGCAAAAAGGAAATTATAACACAGTATTATAGCAAGAAACCAAGTCATCCTGTAACCCTCCTTGCTGGGTCCTTCCTGTAAACAATTACTCAGGAATCCTGTTTGTTTGCCTTCATTCTCTTCTTCCCTCAGTTCTCTGGTCTCTGCAGCTTCCTGGTTTCCACTTTCTGTTCCACACACTTTCTGCAGCTCTGTGGTCTCATTCTCCTTGGGCTGAGTTCTGGCTTCTCTTCTGACTTCTGAATTCTCAAATCTCAGTTCTCAGTTCTCAATGGCTACCTTCTGGGTGTATGTACTCTTTCTTGGGGCCTGAGAGCTTCTTACCCAGTTGGCCAAAGGTTGTGGGTCTGAGGTTTAGTGCCTAGTAAGTAAAGGAATTAGGCCTGCCTAAAAACAAACCTCTAATTAAGTTTCCCTTAATTGGCCCCACCTGAGGTCTATTGAGTGGGTGGAAAGGGTCTTTAATTCCTGATTGGCATCACAAAGGTGTGGGCCTGCCTCTAATCAGGCCTCCCTTCTTTGGCCCCACCTGAGCCCTATTCACTGGGCCAGAAAGATCTTTCACTTACAGTTTGGCCTCGAAGGGGCTAAGGGTTACATTGAAGTTGTGAATCTGGGTGACTGGAAGGTTAACAGTGCAGTAACCTGGAAATTGAGAAGAATGGGTTTGAAGGAAAACAATGAATTCTGTTTTGGCCACTGTGCCTAGAGAGAGATGAGATGATAGACAAGCTTAAGTAAGGTGGAATAGGAAAGGATTTCTTTGACTGAATCATATATGCAGGCAGAGGGACTACAGACTTGTTCCTTATATGGACCTGCTAGCTTTGCTGTAGTCCAGAACCACAGATTGTACTCCTAATTTTGCCCAATTTTGTTGGCTAGAGGTCAATTTTGTTTTCCTTAAACAAATCTTCATTTTTAAAAATGTATTCTTATGCCACCTTAAATTTTCACTTATAATTTGCAAATTAACATCCACAAGAGCAGAAACAAGAGATAATAGTTCAAAAAGATGGAGATCTTGCTTACAACTACATATAATCTGAGTTAGAGGACAGATCATACGTAGTTGTAAGCAAGATCTCCACCTTTTCAAAATGTTACCTCTTGTTTCTGCCCTTGTGGAGGTACACATTCATAATGAGGTTGACACATGCATTGCCAGAGCTAGCTCAGTGTTTGGGAAGTTTCAAAGGAAAGTATGAAAGAGAAAAGGTGTTAGACTGACTACAAAAGTGAAGGTCCCCAAAGCCATTGTGCTGGCCGCATTGTTGTTATGATAGGAAACTAAATCATTTCCATTTGAATTGTCTTAGGAAGATTCTGAAGATCACGTGGAATGATAAGTCTGGCATGACAGACACTGAGGTCCTTTCTTAAACTAAACTGCCGAGCATTCAAACTATTTCAGAGAGTGCAACTCCAGGGGGCTGGCCACATCATTTGAATGTAAAATGTACACTTGCCAAAAAGACTATTTTATGGAGAATGCACACAGGGGAACCATTCACGTAGTGGTCAGAGAAGCCATACAAGCACACTCTCAAGGTCTCTCTCAAGAATTTTGGAATTGATTGTGTGACATGGGAGATACTGGCATAGGACCACTCAGCATGGCAAGTCCATATCAGAGAGGGTGTTGTGCTGTATGAGGAAAGCAGAATCGAAATAGCTCAATAGAAATGTGAGATGTGCCAACTTAGAGAATCTACCCCAAATGTTCACATGGACTATTTGTGCCTGACCTGTGGTAGAACATTCCAAGCTCATATTGGTCTGATTGGCCACAATTGGATTCACAGTAAATTGAGTGTAGCATAGTGATGTCATTTTATTCCTCTTTGAGAATGAAGGACAACAACCAACCAACATATGATCTGACACTACTTGAATATTGCAGGACAATGAAATATTTCTCATTATCATACCTAGCTTACTGCTAAAATGTGGTAAAACTGAATTAAAAAACTAGAATAACAAATTCCTTTTATCTGGTTTCCACATATGATCTGTTCCAATTTTGTCAAATCATTTCACTTCCTCCCTAAGTGTTAGGGTCTTGACCAGCAAGTTGCCCTATCTCAGTACGCAATGATGAGGCGGGAGCAAAGATGGATATAACTCCGATTTATTGGAAGCCATTATCCATTTTTATAGGTTTTTGCACTACATAAGCAGAAGCAGGTGTTCAAGGGGATGAAAGCATGGGAAAAAAGGGATGTGCTTCAGTAATGTATTGTTGCACTTAGATTAGATGTAAGTAGTGATATCTGGTGGGAAGAATCTGGATTATTTAAACTATGTTGCCTACAAGCGTATGGGAAAACTAGGGCTGTGGTAAGGTGGTTTCCATAGGAGTATGGGAACTGAAGGGGAGTGCTATTCTACAGTGACAGGGAAGGCTGGGAACAGGAGGGGAGTGCTGTTTCTACAGTATCTAAAGAGGCATGGGAAGGCTTGGGCAGGATACAAACTGATATCAATACTGTATGAGCCATGTGAGGCACGGGGCAGGATGCCCTTGTAAAGTATCCAAGAAGTTCCCATTAATTAAAGCATGTTTGTGTTAGGCACTGGTTCAAGAGCATTCGGTAATGGCCAGCTGGGTTTCTCCTACTGGGCTTGTGAGTCCTTGGTGGATGGACTCTGTCTGCATGAGAAAGGATGGCTATCAGAGCAGGAGGGAGGTGCTGTTAGGGGGGCTGCTAGGGACAGAAGTCTTTCCTCCGGGCGCCTACCATTCCTACTAAACCTGTCTGGTATTACCCAGGAAACAGGCCAAGCGCTAGGGACCAAGCAGCCCCGGGGTCGGCACTAACTCCCTACACCTAAGAATTTTTTTTTTTTTTAGCAGGCATAGTTCAATTTATTTGTTTATAAGAAAACATCTATGTGGTTGCCACAGCAGCTGCCTGGGTCCTCTGGACAAACACCCGAATGTGAGTCTTCATAAGATGGTCGGTTAATTCCTGATAGGGAGACTTAGTGAACACAGTCTCCTTCCACAGGTCTGGGGTTAAATAACTGTATGTTTTGGAGATGGCATCAAAGGTAGCTTTAGCAAAGTTGCCCAGAGTGGCAGTACAGCCTCTTGCAGATGTATAGCAGTCATCAATTCCAGCCATCATCAGGAGCTTCTTAGGCACTGGAGCTGAGACAATTGCCAGTACCTCTAGGAGTGGGGATTAGGCGCACCAGAACCGATCCACATCGCCCAGTGACCTTGCAGAGCACTGTGTGAGGCTTGCCAATCTTGTTCTCCCAGTAGCCACGTCTCATAGGAACAATGGACAGCTTGGCCAGAACGATAGCACCATGAATAGCTGTGGCCACTTCCTTGGAGCACATGACACCCAGACCAACATGGCCATTGTAGTCACCGATGGCCACAGAAGCCGTGAACCTAGTACATTGTCCAGCTCTAGTTTGTTTCTGAACAGGCATGATCTTCAGAACCTCATCTTTCAGTGAAGATAGCAGGAAGAAATCTATGATCTCAGACTCCTTGATAGGGAGTGAGAAAAGATAGATCTCTTCCAAAGACTTGATCTTCATGTCCTTGACTAGGCGGCCCAGCTTAGTGACAGGAACCCACTGCTTGTCTGGCCTTTCCTCCCCGGGCTCCGCGGCCCTGGCCCCGGCCTTGGCCTCGACCACGGCCCCAGCCTGGACCTCGGCCCCCACTGCCGAGGCCACCACGGAAGCCACCCCGACCTCCGACTCCGGGGCCCCCGGGGCCTCCCACATCTCCTGCAGCACGGGCGTCGTCCGCCATTTGGTGTTCACTAGAAGTAGAAGCTCCCTAAGAAATTTTTATCTGAAAACACTACAACTACTTGTTTATTGAAATCAACTCCTCTATAATTTACAGTCCTAGGGAATTACCTGTTGCACGTAGGGAAGTTAAGTAACTTGCCCAGGGCAACTCTCTATTTCACTGTGTTATCCTGCCTCTCTGTGAATTATGTAATGAACATAGTTGAAAAGCTATATTTGGAAAACAGGCAAAAGCATGTGCCCTAAAAAAAAACCAAAATATAAAAACAAACCTAATGTCATCCTCTGTTAAATCAGGAAGAAACAGGGAATGTAAGTTTTTTAAGATATAAATGTTCTAAGGAAGAAGAAAGAACCTCCTTCTGACTAGGGAAAATTGTTACTTTTCTTCCGAAGATTTTACCTTCTGTCATTTCCAAGAATATTTTTCTCTGAGAAATCAGTCGTTACTAGAAAAGTCCCCTTAGTATTTAGAAATGTAGATGAAGAAGAATGATCAAGTGGTCTTAAATTTTAAAACTGCTGGGTAGACATTCTTTGCTGTTCCCTCATAATAGGTACTAAACTTTAATGCCGAGAGTTTTTCTCTTTTACTTATAGTCCATCAAAGTAATTGAGCTTTTTCCCATTTTAAAAATACATTTTTGAAGTTGGAATCTTGTCATAGAATTATGGTAGAGAGATTAAATATATTTCAGATACAAAATTGCAAATACAGTACAGAGGAACTGTGAACTTATTACAGTATCAATAAACCACATTTTCCCCAAGAGAAAAGTGTGGGTATTTTTGTTTTGTTTTTGTAACTTGCAAGAAATATCTTGCCTTGCAGTAATATACATGTTTAATATTTTAAAAAAACCATAATATTTAACTGTGGCATTGGGTTTCTAGTTATTTGGATTCACTGTGCTATGAATGTGGTGAAATATAGTTGTTAATATCAGTAAACATTTAATGAATTAATAATAAACTCATGCTCACAAAAACGGATCCATTCTGACAGTTTGTTGTTTTGAAGGCATGGTGTTTTTACATAAAAAACAAAAAGTTATCCCAGACTAAGAGCATTTCATGACTCTTCTTAGGTCCTTGCATTGCTGAGAAAACTAAGTCTGTCAAAGTCAGTCATTGCACACTGTGGCTGTTACTATGTACAGTGTTCTTCTGGTTCTACTCACTTCACCCAGCATCAGTTCATATAAGTCTTTCCAGGTTTTTCTGAAATTTGCCTGCTCATCATTTCTTATAGCACAGTGGTATGCCATTACATTCATATATCACAACTTGTGCAGCCATTCCCCAGTTGATGACCATCTCCTCAGTATATCAGTTGGGGAATGACTTGTATTCTTATAAATTTGACTCAGTTCTCTCTATATTTTAGAAATGAGGTCTTTACCAGAGACACTGGCTGTAAAAATTGTTTCCCGGCTTTCTGCTTCCCTTCTAATCTTGGTTGCATTGGTTTTGTTTGTACAAAAACTTTTCAATTTAATGTAATCAAAATCATGCATTTTGCATTTCATAATGTTTTCTCTCATGTTTGGTCATAAATTCTTCCCTTCTCCATAGATCTGACAGGTAAACTATTTCTTGCTCTGCTAGTTTGCTTATAGTATCAGTCTTTATATTTAAATCATGTACCCAAAATTGAACTTTTTTAAAGGCTGCACGTATAATAACAGCCTAATAATATTTATGATGGGGACAGGAAGACTCAGAAGAATACTTTGTGGAGTTAGTTTTCAGTAGTAAGACACAAAAAAAAATTTCAGCTCTGGCAAACCATGCCAACTCTGTAATTTTTTAGGTAAATGAGTCTGATTAATTTTCTATTTAATCCTCTGGCATGTACTCCTGGGCCAAATTTGCTGCCTGATTGTCTTGGAAATGGAACTTCCTCAGAGGTGGGGCAGTGATCATGGAAATACCACTCAGGTCTTTTGGACAGGACTAAGCCCAACACACTTTTTACTTAAGCACTCCTATGATGGTCTGCAACTTGCTAAAGGCCCAGAAAAATCCAGCTACGAGAACATTTTCTTATTTTGGTGCTGCCGTGTAGCCATATACTGAAGCGAAGATATAAATGTTGACCAAAATGTTTGTTAGTGGCTACATGCAAACCAAGGCCAAAATCAGCTGCATTCTTGTCTAAAGCAAGACAACAGCTGATGGTAAGTTATTAACAAAGGTATTCTAAGACCCAGTGAAGAATGTTTTTCAGTATTAGATCCATATTTGTTTTATTTTTATTTTTTGTTATCTGGACTTTGACAGATGTGAATATTTCCATTTACAAAGAGCAGAAAAAGAGAATTGCTTAATAAAACCAATTTTCGGGTAAAGATTGTGTTTTTCTCCAATTTATTTTTCAAATGACAAAGATTTATTTTCTGTCTTTGACATTACTCTCCTCACCCCTTCACCATTGGGGGAAATTATTTTTAAAGTCCTTATAACAAATATGCATAGTCAAGCAAAACCAAAATCCCACTGTCCACAAACATGTGTCTCATTCTGCATATTTAGTCCCTAATTTCTCTGTCCAGCCGGTCATTGCATTAATTTAAAGAGTCCTTAAATCTTTAAAACTTGTTCATTTTGATAATGTTGTTATTGTATATATTTATCTTCTAATCTCTTCCCTTCACTCTGCCACATTCCAGAGTACCAATTTTCTCTTAAACCATCCCCTTCACCATTTTTATGATACATTAATATTCTATTACATTTAAAAGAGGGTCATTGCAATAATTTAAACATACAAAAAAGTCAAAACCTTGATTTTTAAAAAAATAAAATTTATAAGAAATTCAGTAGTTCATTTCAAAGCTGTCCTCCTAGTCTGTCTCCCCCAACCTTCCTTCCATTCATTCCCTTCTGTGAATTTTCTAAGAAATTTTGATAACCTTCTTTTGAAAGCATCACCATCTCTAGACCCCTCCCATAGATAGATAGATAGATAGATAGATAGATAGATAGATAGATAGATAGATAAATGAATAAAGCCCTCCGTGGCTGTGAGCACAAGAAAGCAAAATAGCTGCAGACAGATCCAAAAATTCGTGTCTCATTTTGTATGTCTAATCTATCAGCTCTCTGTCAGGAAGGAATAAGTGTGCTTCATCAGTCCTCTGAAGTAGTGTTCTTCATTACATTGATCAGAGTTTTGAAGGCGAGACATACATTTGTAGGTAGTAGGATATTCTAGAATATAACATTAAATCTTGCATCATTTGATAGATATCATTACTTCCCGCTAGGATAATAAATTCAAGAAGTTCAAAAGTCACCTTTTAATTTATTTTAATAAATAGATTAATTTAAATTCAATTTATCAAGTGCCTACTGTATGTAAGATACTATGATAAGTACTAGGAATATGAAGATAGAGAATATATAGTCCTTGCTCTCGAGAAGCTTACATTATCCTGGGTGGGGGCCCATATGAAACGTACCATATGGTCATAGCATAATATATTCAGTGGTGGAGAGTTTCAAATTCCTCCAGTTTGGAAGATATTCTCTCAAATGGTATGGTACCCAAATGATAGAGAATTTCAATCCCATTATTTCAGAACAACAGAATAGTAGGTATATTTTGTCTATACTGTATGACTCAAGCCATAAAAAACTTAATAGTCAGCTCCCAAATCCGAAGTATTTTGATTTCTTTTCATCTGCATTCCTTGTGTGTGTGTTTGTGTGTATGTGTGTGTGTATGTAATAACCCAATTGTATGGTACAATTATTTTTATTTATGGTTAAACTTATTTTACAAATACTTGAAAACATGAATACAATTCTGAGGTAGAAGGTACCATCAGAGATACTCCCATCTAAATCATACCTTCAGAAGAATCCATTCTGCAGCATTCTTTATAAGGGGTCATCCAACCTTTGCTTGATAGGCTCTTATTAGGAATTTTTTCTTACATACGGACAAAAAAACCCCTCCTTCTCTATAGCTTCCCCCAGTTGCTTTTAGTTCTTCCCTTTGGGGTCATTGAAACCCAGTCTAAAAGCATCCACACTCTTCACACGTCTAATCCTTCTTCCACATGACATTCCTTCAAATACTTGAACACAGCTATGGTGGGTGCCCCATCCCCCATCCAGTTTTCTTTTCTTCAGGCTAAACATCACCAAGTTTTTCAACCACTGTTTATATGACAGGATCTTGAGGCCCTTTACCATCCTGATTGTCATTTTTCAGATTCTCTCTAGCTTTTCAACATGTTTCTTAAAATATGACACCCTGAACTCTCCAGATGTGGTCTGATCAGGGAAGAAGTGCATTGGAAGGATCCCCTAAATGGTTTTGGACACTCTGCCTCTCTTAATGTAGGGCCTGATGTTGTTTTCTTGGTTTCCATACCATTCTATGAAGAATGTGGCTGTTTTTTCTTGCCACCCACTTAATCCCATAACCCTTTTTCTACAGGAATTGTTGTCTAGCCTTGCCTCTGTCATACTGTACTTGTGGGGTTTCTTTTTAAGTCAAGTGGTAAAATGTTACATTAATTCCTATTTAAATTTACCTTTCTCAATTCAGATTGTTGAGATCTCTTTGAATTTTCTGTCATTCTAACACAATCATTCCCTTCAACTTCATCTCATTTGCAGTTGTGACAGCTGTGGCTCCTATGACTTCATCCTAGTCACTGGTCCTAGTCTACATTGTCCTAGAGACCTATCTTCATGTTGTTCCTCATCATTTTTAGGAGACCATAAAGCACATATGTAATTATGTCACTGCCCTACTCAGTGAAATCAGTGGCTTCCTATTAGATCTTGAAACAAATATAAATTGTTTACTACTTAAAATTTTTCTCCACCAAACCCCAACCTAATTTTCCTATATATCTCTTTCTTCATTCATTCTATGATCCAGTCAAGTTGTCTGACTTAGTGTTCTTGCTATATGGCACTCTGTTTCCCATCTCTATGTCTTTGTCCTGGCCGTCCTCAGTGCCCAGAGTGAACTCCCCCCTTACCTTTGTCTCTTAAAGCTACCTCCCAAGTTTCCTTCAAGACTCAGCACATGCTCTACTTTCTACAAGAAACATTTCTTGATACGTCCAACTGCTAGTGCCCTCCTCCCATTACCTCATATCAAGCCTATTCTCATTTTCTCTGGTTTATTATATCCCCACCCCACAGTGACTGCTGTTGATGATGATTTTTTTTTGTTTTTATATCCTCAGTGCTTGCTTAGGATGATGCCTAGCAAATAGTAGGTACTTAGTAAATGATTGCTGACTTCAACCCTACCCCATAAAGTATGTATTTGTAGATGTTGACACCCTCTTAGAAGGATTCTTTCACTTTTATATTTGTATCCCAGCTGTTTTACATATAGTGTACTTAATAAGTGCTTACTGATTGATTGCTCACTGGCAGAAACCACAGTAATCCTGAGAGTTATATTAAATGACTATTTCCATTTTTTGAGTATCATGCTTCCTAATAGTGTTACCGGCTTTAGTATTATTAGCCTGTTTCATTCAAGTGACCTGGTAATGGTATCATTTTATTGAAATCTGTTCATTCTAGATCTCCGCTATTCTAAGCTCCAGGTATTTCCACAGACTTGTTGCTTGCATAATACACAAAAGGAGGGGAGACTCTAGGTTACAAAGAAGTAAGAATTCAGTATTCAGAACTGGAGTAAGTCAAAAGAAAATGAAGTGATTGGTCATAGCCTACTTTAATAAATTGCCAGATAGACAAATGTTCCAATCAGTAGTCTAAATTAGATTAGTAATAGGGAATGGTATAGGTATTCCATTCTTAATTGCAGTATTAAATAAAATGCTTATTAAAATATAGTAAATGTATAATGTTGTCCCAGATCCACTCATACTGAATCATATAATCTTTTATGCCATCCATTGTTTGCCTTCAACCTATACCTGCCATTGGCCCTATAGGAAGTAGATACCTAAAGACAGATTATTCAAATTATTAGTAATTAACACTTTAATATGAGTTTGCTATTAAAAGCCTGATTATTTGCTGAAAGTATCCACAATAGTGAACTTTGCCTGATCAAAGGAAAATTGAAGGTATTTGTCTAAATGAAAATTAGAACATAAAGCTCAAATATATTAAATGAACGTGTATGTTACTGTAATAATGATTTTTATTATCTCTGAGTTGCAGGACAAAATTTTAATTATGATCCCTTTATATCAGCAGAAACCATGTATTTGGGATTAAAACCCTATTGCTTTAACTAGTTTAGTTAAAAACTATAGTATGATACTTTGTGTGCTGCAAATTTCCTAAAAACCAGAAAACACTTCTAATAACGCTTTTCTAATTTCATGGTTCAATGCACAGTCAGAAAAGATTTAAATAATTCAAAAAGAAAGCCTATTTGGTTTCTTTATTAGAAGTTTTGGTCAGGAAAATTCTTTGACATTTAATAGGTTTTTAACCCTTTTAATAACTTCTTATAATGAACTTTATTGGAAGTTGTTTTAAAGAAATATTTATTATCTTAGCATGAATAGCAGTTAGTTTTTATGATTAGTTTTGAGACCTTGACCCTACATGATTCAAAGGGTATAAAAACATAAAGGGAGAGGAATTAATGCTGCATTAAACATACACCCAGAAATATGGAAACTCTCTATGATTATATTCTTATTATCTGAACATGCTATAAAATATTTCACACAAATATTTAAGTATTCAGTTGTTTTAAAAGATCTTAGGTCAATTACAGACAGACATTTTAAAGGAACAAAAAGGTGGTCTTTTTTCTAGATTTCCTTTTCCCAGGTTATTATTCGTGTGCTTAATAGAAGAGGATTCTTTGCTTTTCCCCGTGATGGTTTTATTTTATTCTAGTGTTTCATATTATATAGAATTATTGCATGATTTCCATAAGGAAATACAAACATAGAATTAAGCTTTTCTTAAATCTCTGATAAATTGGCAGAAAATAATGTTATGTCCAGAGAAGCTACTAAATGAACATTCTATCACCCTTCAGAGTTTGGTCTAAAAAGAGACAAGTGAAATTAGGTCAGCCTTCAGAGTTTGGTTTTAAAAGAGACAAATGGAAATAGGCCAACCTTCAGAGTTTGGTTTTAAAAGAGACAAACAAAATTAGGTCATATATGTGCGGTTTATTGTCTATAAGCTAGTGAAATATGCATTGCATGGGAGTCAGATTAACTGGCTCAAAGAAAGGCCAGTTGAAGCCCATAGAGCAGGGAAGTGTTCCCTCCCCTCTTCCTCTCTGACTCAGGATGCCTGGGTTTTGTCAGCCGTAAACATGGGAATGTCATAAAACATGAGTGTCAAAACAGGATAGTGTCTAAAAAACATCAAGATAATAGAAGTGTTGTTAATCAAGATAGTGCCTGGTTCAAGGCTCCTGGTCCTTATCAGTCATGAACAGTACAGTGCTCCCTGGGTATATGCTTAATGTAGTTACTATTAGCATTCCTCTCCCTTTATGTTTTTATGCCCTTTGAATCATGTGGGATCAAGGTCTCAAAACTAATAATAAAAACTGACTGCTATTCATGCTAAGATAATAAATATTTCTTTAAAACAACTTCCAATAAAGTTCATTATAAGAAGTTATTACAAGGGTTAAAAATCTATTTAAGTCAGCTGAATTTTGGGTTTCACTCAACATGCAAAGCATTATGGTATGTAAACTTAGAGTGGGCCAAAATGTCATTTTCCTGATTGGCCAATCCAGGTTTTTGGCTTTTTTCAGGTGAGGGTTGGCTCAAGCTGATTTACAATTCCATATGTTGGACAGGGACCTACTAATACTCTTAAGATTTAGCATAGATGAATAAGGGTTTATTTTTAATGACCAGAGAACTCAATTTTCAATTTTTTTCATACTGACATGAAACCAGATGATGATCCTTTTACTTGGCCTTTCTATTTTCATTGTTATGCTCAGGTATCATCAAGAGAAAAGAAAAAAAGAAGCACAATAAATTCTGAAGTATAAAGCAAATGGGACCTTTGAACTGAATTACTCAAAATGTAAATGCAAGAACCTGGGGAAATTTCTATTAGTATATTTGAATGCATTTTCTAAGGGAGAATTAGAGAGCCCTGTTGGGAACAATGTACTATCCTGGGCATTTTGTAATGCAGATGCAAAAAGTGAGATCTATATAAAAGTCTTTCTTGCCCTTCATTCATAATTAAACCCAAAGCAGCTTCATATACACTTCTTACCAGATAATAAAGGGCTTTTGAGGAACAAGCTATTCAGATGTCTTGCACACCAGAACTTGGACTTGATGTTATCATTGTCTCAGCTTGAGGATGTTCTGATTGGATAAGGTATCAATATAGAATTCCTGACAGTCTATACATTTAACAGAAAAAATGTTGCCTGCTGTACATATGCTTATTTCCTATTTGTGAAACCAGCAAAGGAACCATTTTCAAGGACACACAGAAACACTATTTCAAACTTGGTAATATGGAATTTGATAGTTTAAAAATAACAATAGGAGATAAATAGTGTTGGAATGAAGTAATCAGAGATGGTATGGCTCAATTGGAGTAAAAAGCATCTTTCCAGCTATGAGGTTAAAAAGCATCACTATGTACCATCATAGGCCTGGCCAGTCATGATCCAAAAGTCACGTTACATTACATGTACAGAACATATGGAAGAAACGCATATTTACTTGCAAAAGGCTATCTATAACTCCTTCTTGGTCATTCAGTTCCGGAAGGTTAAGCACTGGTCTCATAAACTATTTGTCATTTCAGTGTTCATTTGGCCTGGTTTACTCCACCAGGTGGAGAAGTTCAGTTCTGCTGCATCCTTATCCCAGATCATCATTTCTGCAAACGTGTTGCTGGTCTTGCTCACAGAAGTGATTTTTCCTATCATCACATAGCATCAGTAATTGAATTCAGGTCTCCTGACCCCAAGACCAATACTCTCTGCAAAACATAATATTCAGTTACAGTTATTACAGCAAACATTTAAATAAAAGGAAGGTTTTTTTTATTCTATACATTCAGTTTCTGAACAGTAACCTAGAATTACTCCCTGGCATCTTTGGGAATACAAGGAATTAAACTTGGATATGGATGCAGACACATAAGATTGGGGCACCTACCTAAGTCGACTATTCCTAGAAGACTCAGGTGTGGTAAAAACAAACAAACAGGAGTAGTGGTTCCAGAGCTGTAGTGACCAGGACCAAAGCAGCTGAGTCATGAATAATGAATGTACTCTTTCTGATTCTTCCATTTACCATAACTTTGGATAATGTATGAGGGATGCAAGAAGTTGTTGGGAAAATTTTATCTTACCCTGTGAGATTTTTGTACATGAATTTTCAAGCTTGCCAGTGTAATTCTTCCTCTTATTCCCTGAATTCCCTGGGAACTATTCTGTATGCATTCACGGGGAGGTAGTATAATAGCAAAGAAAATAGATTGTAAAGAATGTCTAGGGTCAGGTTGTATGGAAGCTCAAGTGGCCATGAGTGTATGCTTTTCTTTTGGTGGGGGAGGGGGGATTTTAATTTATTTATTTTTAGTTTTCAATATTCACTTCCATAATATTTTGAGTTTCAAATTTTCTCCCCCTCTCTCCTCCCTCCTCCCCAAGATGGCATGCAATCTGATATAAGCTCTACTTGGAGTGTTTGTTTTCTTCAGAAAGCTTTAATCCTTCCTAAGAGTAAGCAAGTTCCAGAAAGTGATATTTCCATTTTGTATATGTATTCTAAAAAGAATTTTATTCCCTGCTTTGTTATGGTAATTACTTTTACTGTGGCTATTTACTCTATTTAAAATACTATTATCCCATTACTACAGAGATGAAATATGAATAATAACTCACTTATAGAGTACTTTAAGGTTTACAAAGAAACTTTTCTATGGAATGCAATCACAATAATAGTTAGAAGGGACTTCTGAGACCATCTAGCACAACCCCTCTATATGTTATGAATTCTGTCCGTAACTTCCACCAGCTGGAGGTTAGCCAGTTTCCAAAGACCTTCAGTGACAATGAGGAAGTCCTTACCTCCCAAGCCCATTCATGCCTCTTTTCAAATTTTATAAATTAGTCTTTTCTTTAGGTTCAGCTCATGTGTCACCTGCTCAGTGCCTGGTGCCCCCATTTGTTAGTGCTGCCTCCCTCTTCCTCAAATTATCTTGTATATATTTAGGTGTTTATATGTTGTATCCTAGCCACATCTTCTCCTCTTCCCCCATCCCTACCCCCCTCATCCTCCAATAAACAGAATGTAAGTTTCTTGATGTTGCGAATTTTTTTTATTTTTTTTTGTGTCAGCACTAGTATCATGCCTTACACAAAGTAGGTCTTTAAAAAATACTGATCAGATTACATCACCACCCACATATTCTTTAATCCAGTGACATTGGTCTACTAAGACACTCCATCTCTAGACTGGTCATTTTTACCTGCTGTCCTTATTCCTGGTATGTCTCCTTATCTCTGACCCTGGCTTCCCTGGCTTCCTTCTGGCCAAATTTGTGGATGAGAACAACTGTTTTCCAACAGCCATGAAAGTGACTGAAGCAAACGTTGTGGGGTGCTTAGAGCTTGTAAGACATGAAAGACGCAAAGGTCATCCACTAACATCTTTACTTTTGTCCTGCCACTGGACTTCAGTGACTCAGGAATAGAGAGTGAAGCTGATGCTTTTTTGCAACTGTTCCTCATTTAAATCCATTCCACTAATTCATAATCCAGGGAGGCAACACGGTATATATAGTTGGAAGAGTGCTTTTAGATCCTGCTTTCAAATCTTTACTGACATTTACTCTCTACGTGAAGTTGGGTAAATTCTTTAAACTTTATCAGCCTCAGTTTTTCCACTTGTAAAATAAGAAGGTTGTACTATTTGACCTCTCATACATTTCAGCTCCATATCTACATGGTTCATGAAATTTACTAATGATGAGTTGTCCATTTGTGAAAAATGATGGCTATTCTTGATAACAACGGAATTTTCTTAATTAGTATGGGAAAAACAGTTTTCTTTTTGAGAATGAATTTTTTAAAATAATAAAATTTTATTATTCCATCCCTGGATGTAATATACATTTATATATTAATAGAATCACTGATAAAAATATGTAATCAATTTGGGTACTTAAAAAATCAACATTTACATTCTTCTCATAGATACTCAGAAAACATTATTCCTATGAAAAATTAAGTTGTTTTTTTCTTTCTAACCTCATTTGTCATAGGAAACTAAAAGAACTACTAGTAGCAGGGATCAGAAATCCCCTTTGGATGATAAGAGGAAGACACATTCAAGAGTATGTTCAGAAGGGACTAGGATAAGCTCTCTTCACAATTTAACTCCAACAGGGTCTTATATGAGCCCCGGGGATAGCACTCAATAATGTTCAGTGTCAAAGGATGACAGACAGGGGTAAATGGAAGGGCTTCAGAGATTCCTTGCTTCCTCTTGTTTTTGCTGCAGCTGGCACACTTCCAGGCCTTGCCTGCTAACACCACATAAAGCAGCAGCTGGTGAGTAACATTAGCAAATAAGGCCTCAGGGCTACCCATGTTCCAGCTCTCCATTCACCAACTGCTATTCAGTGAAACAGCTGGATCAGAAGAGATACAGCCAAGAAGTAGTTAGAGTTTTATGTGTACAACTGTTCTGATATAGATTATCTGCTAGAGGCAGGGATAATGATAGCTTTGAAGGCTTATTTTTTGGATTGAGAGGGATACTGATATTTGAAAGAAGGAAGCACAAAATCATTAAAGATTTTGAAAAAAACATGTAGTTTTTAAAAAACCAAACCAAAACTTAGCTCTTCACTACCCTGGTCCTTTCCATATGCACAAATCCGTTTATTCAGCACACTGTCATTATAAAACCTAATGCAACTATTTTTATTCCATTGATTTTTCCCCCAGTAAATTAAAGCAGACAATGCTTACTCCCCAATAAAAGTTGTTTTCTTCTTTAAAATAGCAAACCCAGCTTAGGAACATTTGTATTTTAAATGAAAAGGAAGTTTCCCACCAACCATTGAAATATTTAAAATTCAATGAAAACTGGAAGAAAATACTCAATAAATATATACAAAGGCATTTCTCTATTTTCCCAGTGTTTAACATCCCTCCATGTGGAACTCCTCTTAACAGAAAGACTATTTGAGTTTTTGAGAGAAGACATATATAGGGAAATCAGGAAATGTTTACTTGTTAGGCCATGAGAAGTGTTATAGGTCTCTGAACTAGGGTCTGCATCTCTCACTTTTATAAACTGGTTTCATCTAAACTTAGTGCTTTCTGCCAGTTTGGAACATTTCACAATACTAATCATCGTCATCACTTTCTTCTCTACTGGTGTCAGTGTTGCGTACTGAATCCTGACCTGGGTTCAAATCTTGAATTTTGTTGACTGATTCTGAGCAAGTCATATAACTTTTTGTCCCCTTGGGCAGCTCCCTAAGATTTTTCTACTAAGTCATGGATGAGTCACAATTTGCTATGTAAAAGGGAGTTCCCAAATTCAAAGTACCCTGTGCATAAGAAGTCACAGATCCTTCTTATTTTCAGATATTCTTACAAAGCACTGTATAATTCAGTATTAGAATTTGCAGAAGGAGGTGCCTATCATTTGGAGAATGGCTGAACAACTTACATTATATAAATGTAACATGTACATACCATTATGTAATAAAATAATATGGTATATAAAGAAATAATATTGTATGTAAACATAATAAATATAAATACAGTTCTGCATTCCTAATGGAATGCAGAAAAGGATGGGTTCAGAAAATTCTGGATAGACTCAAATGAACTAGTGCAGAGTATATCACAACTTCTGTGTTAAAACAGAGAATGAAAGGGCCCAGAAGAGGCAGAGGGGAATTCTGACTTATCTCAGGAGGTAGGCAGGTAGAATACTGTGACACAGAGGAGAAAGGAAAGAAGGACCATCCAACATTTGGAATTAAGTGATATGAGGCTTTTTTTGATGAGGAGAGAGCCAGACATAGGAGGAAGAGGAAATGATAATGTGGATTCACAGATGATGGATGAGCCATCATCTCATAAGGACCACAAGAAAAGACAAGTAAGTAGTGGTAGTTAGTGACTCCCTCCTCAGGGGTACTGAAATAGTTATTTGCTGACATGGTAATAGCAACAGGCTAGGACTCCTGCTTTCCTGGATCATGTTGGTTAATCAGTAAACATTTATTAAGTATCTACAGTGTGACAGACAATGTGTTAAAGAGAACCTCCAAAGACTTGTCAAACCAATTGACTGCTACCTGTGTCACATGATTCATCTGGATACCAATGATACTGCCAAAAGGCAGTGCTAAATATTATGAGGATTTAGGTAAGAAAAGAATGACTTTTGGGACACAAGTAATGTTTTTATCAATGTTCCCAATCAAAAACAAGGATTTCAGAATAAAACAGCAGATTCCTGTAGTGACCAGCTGGTTAAGAAGTTATCTGGTTTTGGTTTTGGGAGTTGGTTTTCTGAAGCTTAAAACAGAAAAATTATGAGCTTCTGGCCAGGGATTAAGTGCCTGGTAAGACTTTATTTGCTAAGAAGCTTGAAAATCTAACAAAATCGAATCTAAACTGAAAAGGAAGAGAAACGAATAAAACTGTCAACATACTTTCCCTAAGCTCTTGATAACAGAGAGAGTAGCTGTAGCTAGAGTGTAGAAAGAATAATTCAATAGAGATGCCCAAAATTGTAAAGGAGAAAAAAATCAGGAAAAAGAGCTAGCCATAAAATCCATTCCCTCATGTATTTCTCCATAAATGTACAAATTAGGTGTCATAAGAGAGTAATTTGAATGTTTTTTTCACAAAGAAAAACAGTTCTGACAAAATGGGAAAAGGGCAGTTATCTAAAAAGAAAATTCACTGAGAACTCATTTACCAGTTTCAGTTTTTAAAAGATATATAAAGAGTGTGGAAGCATGTGTGGATAGTGGATGGAAGGTGCAAAAACATGGCATGATTCTGAAATTATATGGTTGGGTACATTAAAACTTATGAGTTTGTATGATTAGTGATCTTTGAAAGATCATGGTAACTGAAAGAGGTACTACAGAACTATAGATGGGAAAAGATTATATGAATTTGCAAGAAGCAGCAATTTAAATCTGCTAAAGTAGGCCAGCAAATGTAACTTTGATTCCTGTTTTAAAAAACACAGACAATATTGGGTGGTTGAGGAAATCTAGAAAAAGAGTCAATGATCAACAAAAAGTTTGTATTACTTTATCAAGAAAATGTCACACCAAACTAAGCGTATTTTCTTTCTTTAAACAGACTGACTAAATGAGTAGATCTAAAATTCCTATAGGTAATAGTTTACCTACATATAGTGAAACACTTGACAGTTTATTTTATTCTTTTAGACAAGATGGAGACATAAATGCTAGATTGGTGTATGATGCATTGCATACGTAACTGGTTGAATGACTAGACCCCAAAAAATAATCATTAATGTTTCAACTAGGAAGGAGGTCTTCGATGGAGAGCCTCAATGATCCAGGCTTAATCAGGTTCTTTCACATTTTTATCCATGATTTTGATGAAGACAGAAGGCATGCATTTTGAAAAATCACTTCCTACTTAGAAGATGAGAGATATTTGGATAGAAATAGTTCATCAAAAGGTACTGCAGATTTCAGTAAACTGCAGGGTTAATATGAGTAAATAGTGTGATATATGGTGGCTAAAAATGTTAATGTAATTTTAAGCTGCATTAAATAATAGTGTCCAGGATCAAATTTGGAGGGTTTTTGTTTGTTTACTTAGTTATGGAAGTCACATTTTAAGAAGAATATTGATTAGCTTGTGAATTTCCAGGGAGTGGCTTCAAGTTTATGTAACAGGAAGATTGATTGCAGGGAGTGAAGAGGGGTGGTTTAGAAAACACATGGTGGGGGGCAGAGTCAATATGGCAGAGTGAAAGCAGGGATGTATTCAAGCTTTCTCACAAATTCTTTCAGATGCCTCTAAAAAAGTGAATCTGAACAAATTTGAGAGAGGTAGAATCCACTAGGAGACAGACCGTGGTGGTTTCCAGCACAGGAGAGGTCGACGGGAAGGTCGACGGGAAGGATCTGTTGTACCAGGCTGGGAGAGTGCTGAGTGCGTGGGACTACACCCAACCATACTGGAGCAGGAGCAGGCCTGGTGGTCTGAATTACCAACGGCAGTGGTGAGTACCAAGCCTCTCAGTGCAGGACAGAAGTCTGTCGAAGCTACATGAGATAGAAACAGCAGTGGCAGCAGCTACTCCTGGGGCTATCAGCCCACAGACTAAATGTTTGAAAGTCACCTTCTTGAACTTCCGGGAGCCATGATGATGGATTAAACTATAAGTGCTTTCATTCCGCCCTTGTTGACCTTGAATAACCCAGAGAATACTGCCCTAGGAAAAATCCAGGAATAGTGGAGCCGGAAGAAGGGGCACAGCAGTCTTTTAGCTTGGGAAGTGAGGGAGAAGGGTGCCTCTTGCTGTGGCAGAAGGGGACCAGTATAGGATGGGAGGCATCCCAGAAAGCCCCACCTCAGCTGACCAGGGAGAGTTCCTGGGCCCCAGGGGGGTGGAACCAGCAAGTATCAACACCAGGACCGCAGGCATGCCTTCGCACAGCTAGGGGAATTGGCATATACCACTGCAGATGATGGCTGAGGCCACCTGTGCTATAGCACAGCCCTAGGGGAAGAGGAGACTTCCAGCAGCCAGAACACCCCTCCCCCATACCTCATGCTGTGAGCAACCCCGGGGAACTTCAGAAAGACTTCACTGGGCCTCAATCCTTGGCACACACCAGCCAGCTCCAGTTTAGCACCTGGTGAACTGCAGCATTATATAACTTCTAGCTGACAAAACCAGAGGCCACAGCACACAAAACCAGTAACCAGGCCCCTAGCTCCAAACACAAGAAGCTTGGAACAGAGCCTCCTGGGCCATTGAAGCAGAGATCCACTTTAAAAACCAGGAAAAATGCAACCACCATGAAGAAGCAAACTAGAGAAGTAAAAAAAGACCATAGAATCTTACCATGGAGACAGGGAAGATCAAAATACAAATTCAAAAGAGGACAGCATTGATATTATACCCACATCTGAAACCTCAAAAGGGAATATGAACTGGTTTCAAGCCCAGAAAGCATTCCTGGAAGAGCTCAAGGTGGATTTTAAAAGCCAAATTAGAGAGGTAAAAGAAAAAATGAAAAAAAATCACTGATGAGTACAAATCTTTAAAAAGTAAAATGGATAAGGAGGTACATATAGCACCTAACAGGAGAAAATAGCTACTTGACAAGTAAAATTGGCCAGATGGAAAGAGAGATACAGAAGCTATCTGAAGAAAACAATTTGTTAAAAATTAGAATTGGGCGAGTAGAAGCTAATGACTGTATGAGGCACCAAGAATTAGTTAAACAAAATCTAAAGAATGAAAAAATAGAAGAGAACATAAAATATCTCATTGGAAAAATGACTGACCTGGAAAATAGATCCAGGAGAGAGAATCTAAGAATTATAGGTCTACTGGAAAGCCATGATGAAAAAAAGAGCCCGGACAGTATATTCCAAGAAATCATCCCCAAGATCTTAGAACCAGGGGGTAAAATAGGCATTAAAAGAATCCACTGATTACCCCCTGAAAGGGAGCCCAAATTGAAAACTCCAAGGAATATTGTAGCCAAGTTCTAGGATTATCAGGTCAAGGAGAAAATACTTCAGGCACTCATAAAGAAACAATACAAATATTGTGGGACTATAGTCAGGATCACACAGGACCTTGCAGCTTCTACATTAAAAGATTGGAGGAATTGGAATATGATATTCTGAAAGGCAAAGGAGCTTGTACTACAACCAAGGATCAGCTGCTAGCAAAACTGAGCATAATCTTTCAGGCAAGGAGATGGACATTCAATGAAATAAGGGAATTCCAGAACTTCTTGATGTAAAGGCCAGAGCTCAATGGAAAATTTGATCTTCAAATACAAGACTCAAGAGAGGCATAAAAAGGTAAACAGAAAAAAAACACCCTTGTTATTCAATAAGGGAAAATTATTTACATCCCTATATGGAAGGATGGTAGTAGTTAATCTTGAGAATGATATTATGACATTTAAAAGGGATATATATAGGGGGTGTAGGTATAAATTAACTGATATAATGATAAAAAAACCTAATTAACGGGTGCAAAGGGGTTGTAATGGGAGAAGAGGTAAGGAGGAGGCAGAAAAGGGTAAAGTATATCACATGAAGAAGCACAAAATCATTATAATAGAGGGAAAGAAGGGAACAAGAAGAGTATTGTTTGACCTTTACTCTCATTGGATTTAATTCAAGGAGGGTAATCCTTCTATTAAGTAAAAAATCACACTTGCCCTATAGGCAGGAGGAAGGGAAAGGGGAAAGAAAAGGTGGGGGTGGTTAGAAGGGAGGGAAGAAGTAGTAAGGGAAAAGGGTAAGATAAGGGAGGGGGGCAATAGCGTGGGAATATTGAGGGAGGCAGTGGTCAAAAGCAAAACTCTTTTGAGGAGAGGAAGGTAGAAGGGAGAAATAAAACGGGGGGTGGGGGTGGGGAATAGGATGTAGAAAAAGACACAGATAATAATCATAACTGTGAATGTAAATGGGATGAATTCTCCCATAAATTAGAGGCAGATAGCAGAATGGATTAAAAACCATAATCCTACAATATGTTGTTTAAAAGAAACACATTTGAAATGGGGTTACACACAGGATAAAGGTAAAAGGCTGGAGTAGTACATATGCTTCAGCTGAAGTAAAAAAGCAGGGGTAGCAATCCTAGTCTCAGAAAAAGCAAAAGCAAAGATAGGTCTAATTAAAAGAGTTAAGGAAGGAAACCATATCCTGCTAAAAGGTACCATAGACAATGAAGTAATATAATTACTTAACATATATGCACCAAGTGGTATAGCATCCATATTCTTAGAGAAGAAGTTAAGGGAGTTATAGGAAGAAATAGACAGCAAAACTATACTGGTGGAGGACCTCAACCTCCCCCTCTCTGAATTTGATGACTCTAACCTTAAAATAAACAAGAAAGAAGTTAAGGAGGTGAATAGAATTTTAGAAAAGATAAATATGATAGACTTCGGGAAAACACTGAATGGGGATAGAAAGGAATATACCTTTTTCTCGGTGGTGTATGGCACATACACAAACATTGACCATATACTAGGGCATAAAAATCTCACAATACAGTGCAGAAAGGCAGAAGTAGTCAGTGCATCCTTTTCAGATCATGATGCAATTACAGTTATTTGTAATAAAGGATCATGGAAAGATAGACTAAAAATTAATTGGAAACTAAATAATCTAATCCTAAGAAATGAGTGAGTCAAACAACAAATCAGAAGCAATCAGTAACTTCATTCAGGCGAATGACAGTAATGAGATAGCATACCAAAACTTATGGGATGCAGCAAAAACAGTTCTTACAGGAAGTTTTATATCTCTGAATGCTTACATGAATAAAACAGAGAAAAAGGAGATCAATAAATTGGGCATGCAACTGAAAAAGCTAGAAAAAGAACAAATTGAAAATCCCCAATTAAATATCAAATCAAGAAAACTATTGGACTAATAAATAAAACTAAGAGCTGGTTTTATGAAAAAAAACTACGAAAATTGATAAACCTTTGGTCAATTTGATTTAAAAAAAAGGAAGAAAACCAAATTACCAGTATCAAAAATGAAAAGGATGAATTTAACTCCAATGAAGAGGAAATTAAAATAATAATTAGGAATTATTTTCCCAATTTTATGCCCATTCCTTAGGGAAATGGATGAATATTTACAAAAATATAAATTGCCCAGTTTAACAGAAGAAGAAGTAAAATACTTAAATAACCCCATCTCAGAAAAAGAAATAACAAGCCTTCAATGAACTCCGTAGGAAAAAATCTCCAGGGCCAGATGGATTTACATGTGAATTTTATAAAACATTTGAAGAACAATTAATTCCCATTCTTTATAGACTATTTGGGAAAATAGGTGAAGAAGGAGTCCTACCAAATTCTTTTTATGACACAAATATGGTACTAATACCTAAACCAGGAAGAGTCAAAACAGAGAAAGAAAATTATAGACCAGTTTCCCTAATGAATACAGATGCAAAAAATTTAAATAGAATATTAGCAGAAAGATTATAGCAACTTATCTCGAGTATAATATACTATGACCAAGTAGGATTTATTCCAGGAATGCAAGGCTGGTTCAATATTAGGAAAACTATCAGCTTAATTGATCATATAAACAACAAAACTAGCAGAAACCATACGATTATCTCAATAGATGCAGAAAAAGCTTTTGACAAAATACAACACCCATTCCTATTAAAAAACACTAGAAAGCATAGGAATAAACAGAGTCTTCTTTAAAATGATAAGTAGCATCTACCTAAAACCATCAGCAAGTATTGCATGTAATGGGGATAAGCTAGATGCATTCCCAGTAAGATCGGGGGTGAAACAAGGATGTCCATTATCACCCGTATTATTCAATTTGGTACTTGTAATGTTAGTTTTAGCAATAAGAGAAAAAAAGAAATTGAAGGAATTAGAATAGGCAAAGAAGAAACTAAAGTTTTCACTTTTTGCACATGACATGATGATGATTTACTTAGAGAATTATAGAGAATCAAGTACAAAACTACTTGAAATAATAAATAACTTTAGCAAAGTTGCAAGATATAAAATAAACCCACATAAATTCTTGGCATTCCTATATATTTCTAACAAAGCCCAAAAGCAAGAGATAGAAAGAGAAATTCCATTTAAAGTTACTGTAGATACTATAAAATATTTGGGAGTCTACTTGCCAAGACAAACCCAGGAAATATATGAAGAAAATTACAAAACACTTTTCACACAAATAAAGTCAGATCTAAATAAATGGAAAACCATCAGTTGCTGGTGGTTAGGCCAAGCTAATATAATAAAAATGATAATTTTACCTAAATTAATTTACTTATTTAGTGCCATGCCAGTCAAACTAACAAAAATTATTTTATAGAGGTAGATAAAATAATAACAAAATTTATCTGGAAGAACAAAAGGTCCAGAATATCAAGGGAATTAATCAAAAGAAATGCTAGGGAAGGTGGCCTAGCCATACCAGATATTAAACTGTATTATATGGCAGCAATCATTTGTATGTTTTAAATTAGATGTTATACAGCCATTAAATAAGTCATGGCTGTTAGTAAAATATAACATGTTTCTTTTTATATTATTTGGATTTTACAGGAAGTACCCAGGTTTAGTCAGCATCTCATGATAATGACATTGTCAAGGTTCAGTGTTTGCTATCCAAGGTAACAAATGATACTTTCAGAATAGAAGTGTAAGCAGAACTTCCATTACTGAATTTACTAATTGTTAGCACATTAACCAGTGTTTGGTGTTGTTGCCCAGGGCATGCACGTACACACACACACACACACACACACACACACACACACACACATACACCCCTACCTGTGTGCATGCATAAACAAAAATATGACTTCTTAAGAAAGGCACTATGTAACTCTGTATGAAACTTCATAATCTGAAGAGTCTGCTGTTAATGGCAATGACCTACCATTAGCATAACTGAAGACATGAATACATGTTCTAATAAACACCTCTTACACAGTACACCTATTAAAGATACTCCTAGATTTGTTGCTATAATTTACTGCTGTTTGCAGAGCCTGGCACATTAGACTTAAGATCAGGCTTTTCAAAAAAGTGTGTCACACTTGGTTACTGCACTGACCTCATCTATAACTACTCAAGCAGCTTTTTCTCTTTAGCCTTTCAGAACTGTTTTTTTTTTCAGTAGGGTGAAAGAATGCAAGCTTCTGCAAATATAAGATGAATATAAAATACCTGATTTAACTCAATTCAACAAATCAACTAGCATTTTAAAAATATTTTATTGATATCTTTTGTTTTCACATCACTGTCATTTCCAAATATATCCATCCTTTCACTGGGTGAGCCATTCTTTATGAGAAAAACAAATAATCAAAAAGAATGAAGACTCAGTACAGCAAAACTGACCAGCACATTAAATAAATCCATCAATTTATGCAGCATGCAACACCACCACCTCTGCAAGAGAGCTACATTTTCTTATGTATCCTCTAGAGCCAAGTTTGGTCTTTAGCATTCAGCTTCCTTTTTTATCCTTTCATGTAACTCTTTTCATTTATGTTGTTTTAGTTATTATATGTATTGTTTTCTGAGGTTGGCTTACTTAACTCTTCATTAGTTCATAAAAGTCCTCCCATGTTTCTCTAAATTCTTCATATTAATCTTTTCTTATGGTAAAGTAACATTCTGTTACATTCAGACACCATGATTTGTTTAGCCATTGCCAGTCAATAGGCTTTTACTTTCACAAACATTTATTAAGTGCTAATTCTGTGACAAGAACAGTTCTAGATGGTTTGTATCCTCAAGGAGGAATCACAGGTATACTGTCAAGGTCAGTTAAATCCCCACATAGAAAGTGACCCTTGAGTTGATCATTGAAAGGAGGCTTCCAAGGGCGGAGTTGAGAAGGGAGAACATTCCAGATATAGTGGACAACCTTTATATGGCGTAGATGGAGATTGATTGTCATGTGCAGAAAGCATGAAGTAGGCCAATTGTAACCAGAATGGACTTTGTTTTCTTTGAATGACTCAGCTTACCTCATTGAGCTTCCCTGGACACTGGGGCTTGCTCTTCCAGGGCAGGAAGCCCAGCGACCATGCCAGGAATCAGAGAACTTCCTGTGTGATGAGTCATGGGGCTGGCTGAGGGGAGGTGTGTTAACCTGGTCTATGCTAGGGGGAGGGGCCAAGTCAAGAACCAATCGGCCCTGGTCGTTCAGGCGGCGCTTGATGATGTCAAAAACTGTATAAGAGGGGAGAGGACAGCTTGAAGATCCTCTCTTCCTTTTCTGGTTGGAGCCAGAGACGCCTACAGCCAAAGCTGAGCTGCCGGTAGCAGAGCTGACTGGAGTACTGAGCAAGGACTGGAGGCCAGTGGGTAATCTTCTTACCGTAGGGGGGAAGCATGTATACGATTTTGCCTTATGCTATCTCACTTCTCTGTGGCCTCCTGGTTACCCTTGTGAGGCGGACTTATTGGGCCTGGACGCTTTTGATCAAAATATCAAAATGGGGATGCTGGTTTGTAGGCTTGTTACTGTGGAGTGTAAATACATGCTTTAGTTCTCCTGCCTTCTGCCTAGAGAATTCCTTGTATCCTGCGGTTCCGGACCTTTTAGGCACATATGAGATTCTCTTTGAAATCATAAATTCTGCCTTCCTAATATAACAATTTGCCTAGAATTTGGAGTATGTGAGAGGAAGTAATATGTCATCAGCATGGAAAAGGAGAATAAAGTCAGAATGTGAAGATCTTTAAATACCCATTGAAGGAGTTGTATTTTAATCCAAAGGCAGTAGTCAGCCATATGAAGCTTCATTAGTAGAGGATTCACATGGTAAGATTTGTGCTTCAGAGTAGGAAAAAGCCAGAAAGCAAAAGGGCAATGTAGAATCCATTGACATCCCGCCATCCAAGACTTCCATCTTTTTATCAAGAGGTCTTCAGAGTCCAGGAGCCCTGGGCTCACTTCTTCCTTCTGACATACTGGCTATGTGACCTCTTGCTGTACCAGACAACTTTCTAAGACTAAATAGCAGAGCAGTTGTTCATCTGCATTATAGAAATTGTGGTCATTTTCCTCAATACGAGGTCTCTTTACCAGCGACTCCCCACACCCAAAAGAATATATTTGTACAAGTAGATATATCTGTATATGTGTGCATATATATGTGTGAATATACATTTGTGGTTTTTTTTAAATTGTGTCTGTGGCTTTATTGGTATAGAGATCTGCAGTATGGAAACGTGTGTATACATATGCATGCACATGTTTTTGTATATGGATAACTGTTTGAACCTGTGATTTCATCAGTGATGTTACTCTTGATGTGGAAACTTCCTCCACCAAAGCAGATCAGTAATTCTTCTATTACCTACAGACTTAGTATTTTCCAGGCAAGTTATTTAACTGAGTACCGCGGTAGTTAGTACCTTCGAGAATTAGGTAACTCTCTAAGTCCAAGGCTAGGTTCAGGAGCAGGCACAGCTCCTCATTGGTAAAGGGAGTTCCTTACCTAGAGTAATGAAATCAGAAGTCTAGTGAATATTTATATGTGTGTGTGTGTATGTGTGTGTATCACATATTATACATAAATACAAATACATACTGAAGTGACATAGTGTAGTGAATAGAGAGCTGGCCTAAATGCAGTGAAGACCAGGGTTCAAGTACTGCTATGTGACCCTAGTGAGTCAGTCAGTCAGTCAACATTTACTAAGCTCTTACTGTGTTCCAAATGCTATACTAAGCACAAGGATACAAAGGAAAGTAAAAATAATCCCTGCCCTCAAGGGGTTTATAGTCTAATGGGCAAGACAAGATATAAATAAGTATATACACAATATACAGTGTAGATGGAAAGTAACCTCAGGAGAAGGCTGTAGCAGCTAAGGGGACTTGGAAAGGCCTCTTGCGGAAAATGAGCTAATAAGGGCCTATAGTAGAGCTGTAGCTGTGTAAGTAGAGAGAAAGGGGCATATACAGGAGATGTTGTGAAAGTATGTTAGTGATTTAAGCGACTTTTAGAAATCTGTAAGATGCAGAGAAAGTGCTGAACTGCATCGGTAGAGGGATTTCCTCACCTAAGAGTTTACTGTATCAATGAAAATATAGGTGCAATATAGAAAGACATATATGACATATGTGCAACGTGCCCAATCTATGTACACATGTAGCATGTCTATGTTAGAAGTCCAGTAGCACACATAAAACAGGTACAACACCTGCACATATGTAACATGTATGTTGCAGGCCCAATACACACACAACTATATGTTATAAGTCCAATCCATATACATACACACATATATAGATAGTGTATGTTTTTGTGTGTGTGTATGTATATGTAATGGATCCGTTTTCTGTTAAGCAAAGATGCCTGAAGTGTTATTAAACAAGCTCATTTGTAACAAGAGAATGGTTATCAGCAGAATGGATTTTTGTATCACAGTTTAAAGTGTGGAAAAAGGAAGCTTGAATTATAGGAGAAAGTTGATTCATGATCAGAAAACTGTTGCTATAGAACGTAGAAAGAGGAAAAAAAAAGGTTGAAAAGGACAACAATAGAGGGGGACAGGCAGGAATACACAGTAAAGAACAACCAAACCAAGTTTAATTTCTTTTGAGCTAGGTTGGCAGCTAGGATGGTAAGTTAGATAGAAGTCTGATGGAATCAGCTTGACAGAAATGTTATTCAGAAGAGTTTAAAACTGACAGCACTAGACAGCCATTTCAGGCCCTAAGTTTCTACATCCAGGTTAAAATGGGCCTAACCAATATAGTGAAATAGCCTAAATAGTATTGAGAAGATAAAAATTGATTCCATTTTGTAATTGATTCTAGTCTGTATCAACTGCTGATATTTTGTATAACTGCCAGTCATATTTGTCTTTGAATTAAGTTCAGAAGCTCATAGGTTCATAAGTTCAGCCTTTCTCTCTGAGTTAAAAGTTTGGTTTTCCTATAAGTTAAAAGAAACCTGTTATCTTTGTACCACTAGCTGTCTTTGTACAATTAGAGGAAATCTGTTAACTACTTACCATTAGACATTGTTACAGGTAGATGAAGTCAATCAGAATTTCCTAGCAACAAGATAGAATGAGGGATTGTTGCTAGCCCCTCCTTCCTGAATTTCAGCCAGTCATATTGCCCCTCATGTCTATGATGCTTCTGACCTTGTAAGCAGTGGTAATTTCATCCCTATCTATGATTCTGCTTCTACATTTTAGATGCTCCCCCTTTTGCCTGTAAAAATGATATTTCAGCACTCATTTGGGGGTCTTAGCTTGCTCAGGTGGCTGAGACCTTGTTTATTGATGAATCCATGCTTTGCTAATAAATTGATTGTGATCAGGAACTTGTGCTTCAATTTACCTTAATTTCAGTTTCGACCATATAGATAAAAAGGTTGTAGTTAAAATGTGTGCTGTTATATATAATTAATTATTCTTCACCATGTTTACATGATACAGCAATATTTACAGACTGATAACTATCAATTTCATTTTTCATTTGACAAAGGTAGCTTTAACCTTAAAACTTTTTCCTATCCATCTTTGCACTTTCTGCTTTTTCTCTTCCCTATCATTTTATCCTTCCTTCCCCTGCATATGCTTTTAAAACTCAGTACCCCAAGATGGCGGCTGGAAAGCAGGGACCAGCCTGAGCTCCCTGCTGAGCCCCTCCAAAAACCTATAAAAAATGGCTCTGAACCAATTCTAAAACGGCAGAACCCACAGAACAGCAGAGGGAAGCAGGGCTCCAGCCCAGGACAGCCTGGATGGTCTCTGGGTGAGGTCTATCCCGCACGGAGCTGGGAGCTGGGAACGGAGTGGAGCAGAGCCCAGCCTGAGCGGCGTGGATCAACAAGACCAGCAACCGGGCAGAGCATGCCCTAGCGCCCTGATTCAGTGAGCTGCGGCAGTTACGAGACTTCTTAACCCACAAACACCAAAGACTGCTGAGAAGGTTAGTGGGAAAAGCTGCGGGAGTAGAAGCAGTTCGCGGTTCGGCTTCCAGCCCCGGGGGCAGCGGAGGTGGGGCAGCTACAGCTGTTGTTACTTCCGGCTCCAGGCCCACCTGGTGGGAGGAATTAAGTGGAGGATCAGAGCAGGGGTGCACAGCCTGCCGAAGATCTGAGCCCAGTTCGGGTTGGGGGTTGGGGAAGGAGCAGTGCGGGTCTGACAGAGCTGGCACCTCCCCCCCAAACGTGGAACATAGAACTCATTAGTCTACAAGCAGTCATACCCCACTGAAAAACTCAAGGGTCAAGTTAGTTGGTTGGGAATATGGCCAAGCAGCGAAAACGCGCCCAGATTCAGTCTCAGACTTTGGATTCTTTCTTTGCTGACAAAGAAGACCAAAACATACAGACAGAAGAAATTAATAAAGTCAAAGAGCCAACAACAGAAACCTCCAAGAAAAACATGAACTGGTCCCAGGCCATGGAAGAGCTCAAAAAGGATTTGGAAAAGCAAGTTAGAGAAGTAGAGGAAAAATTGGGAAGAGAAATGAGAAGGATGCGAGAAAACCATGAAAAACAAGTCAATGACTTGCTAAAGGAGACCCAAAAAAATACTGAAAAATACACTGAAGAAAACAACACCTTAAAAAAATAGATTAACTCAAATGACAAAAGAGCTCCAAAAAGCCAATGAATGCCTTGAAAGGCAGAATTAGCCAAATGGAAAAGGAGGTCCAAAAGACCACTGAAGAAAATACTACTTTAAAAATTAGATTGGAGCAAGTGGAAGCTAGTGACTTTATGAGAAATCAGGATATTATAAAACAGAACCAAAGGAATGAAAAAATGGAAGACAATGTGAAATATCTCCTTGGAAAAACCACTGACCTGGAAAATATATCCAGGAGAGAGAATTTAAAAATAATTGGACTACCTGAAAGCCATGATCAAAAAAAGAGCCTAGATATCATCTTTCAAGAAATTATGAAGGAGAACTGCCCTGATATTCTAGAGCCACGGGGCAAAATAGAAATTGAAAGAATCCATCGATCGCCTCCTCAAATAGATCCAAAAAAGAAATCTCCTAGAAATATTGTCGCCAAATTCCAGAGCTCCCAGATCAAGGAGAAAATACTGCAGGCAGCCAGAAAGAAACAATTTGAGTATTGTGGAAACCCAATCAGAATAACCCAGGATCTGGCAGCTTCTACATTAAGAGATCGAAGGGCTTGGAATGCGATATTCCGGAGGTCAATGGAGCTAGGATTAAAACCTCGAATCACCTACCCAGCAAAACTGAGTATCATGCTCCAAGGCAAAATATGGATTTTCAATAAAATAGAGGACTTTCAAGCTTTCTCAGTGAAAAGACCAGAACTGAATAGAAAATTTGACTTTCAAACATAAGAATCAAGAGAAGCATGAAAAGGTAATCAAGAAACAGAAATTACAAGGGACTTACTAAAGTTGAACTGTTTTGTTTACATTCCTACAGGGAAAGAGGACATGTATGATTCATGAGACCTCAGTATTAGGGTAGCTGAAGGGAATATGCATATATATATATATATATATGTTTATGTATATATATATATAAGTGAATGTGTATGTATGTATATATCTATGTGTATATATATGTGTGACACAAGGTGTCACTTAAGGGATGAGAGAGCAACATACTGAGAGAGGGAAATAGGGAGTGATAGAATGGGGTGGATTATCTCACATAAAGGTGGCAAGAGGAAGCAGTTCTGTGGGAGGAGGGGAGAGGGCAGGTGAGGGGGGAATGAGTGAACCTTGCGCTCATCAGATTTGGCCTGAGGAGGGAATACCATACATACTCAGTTGTGTATCTCACCCCACAGGAAAGAAGAGGGAGGAAGATAAAAAAAAAATAAAAGGTGGGGGATGATTGAGGGGAGGGCAGATGGGGGTGGAGGTAATCAAAAACAAACACTTTGGAAAGGGGACAGGGTCAAGGGAGAAAATTCAATAAAGCGGGATGGGTTGGGAAGGAGCAAAATGTAGTTAGTCTTTCACAACATGAGTATTGTGGAAGGGTTATACATAATGATACACATGTGGCCTAGGTTGAATTGCTTGACTTCTTAGGGAGGGTGGGTGGGAAGGGAAGAGGGGAGAGAATTTGGAACTCAAAGTTTAAAATCAGATGTTCAAAAACAAAAAAAAAAGTTTTTGCATGCAATTAAAAAATAAGATACACAGGCAATGGGGCGTAGAAATTTATCTTGCCCTACAAGAAAGGAAGGGAAAAGGGGATGAGAGGGGAAGGGGGTGATAGAGGGGAGGGCTGACTGGGGAACAGGGCAACCAGAATATATGCCATCTTGGAGTGGGGGGGAGGGTAGAAATGGGGAGAAAATTTGTAATTCAAACTATTGTGAAAATCAATGCTGAAAACTAAATATGTCAAATAAATTTTAAAAAAATTAAAAAAAAAGAAAAAAAAAACTCAGTACCCCAACCAGAACCTTAAAATGTTCTCCATTATGGGAAGTTTGAGAATACTGCAGGAACAGTAAGTAAAATCCTCCTTCTTCCTGCCATACTGTACATCTGAACTCTGGTTAAGAGGTTCATCATCTAATACTTTTAATTCTAATCCTTGAAGAGTCTGAATTCATTGCTTCAATTAAAAGAATAGGTCTCATTAATGCTAAAAAGCAGTGACCCAGATAGCACAGTGGACTAATATGGTGACCTTGCAACTTTCAAGCTTTACTTTCAAATCTCACCATTCAGTTTAATCACTTCAGTAACCAATTAATCAGGTCAACATGGCAAAGAAAAGGCAGGGACTCTTCTGAGCTCTCCCCTGATCCCCTCCAAACACCTTTATATAATGCCCTAAAACAAATTCTGAGTGTCAAAACACAAGAAAATCCAGCCCAAGACAGAAGATCAGTAGGGAAGGTCTGTTGTACCTGGGTGGCAGTCCAGTCCAGTCCAGTGTGGACTGTGCTGGCAGTGGTGGTTTCCAGAACTCTCAGGTCACAGACAATAAGGGGGTCAGACAACTGATCAGAAAGAGATTACAGGGATCCCTTTGGGGCCAGGAGCAGGACTGTGCTACATTGCCCATACTTAGATCTGGATCACAGTCCTGAATCTCAGTCACAGGATGAGGCGGAGCACTAGCACACTAGAGCTTGTGGCCACAGTGGAACAGGAATCTTCATCACATTTCCTGGGTGGAAAAGAATGCTTTTGATCTCTCAAAGACAGTGCACAGTACAGGAGAGTAGTATTCATACCTCTCCCTAGCTCATGCCACCTTGGAAGAATCGAAAACTTAAAGGTCCCCAGAATTACCTCTGAAAACAGCTGTGCTTTTAAAAAACCTGAAGGTTCGGACAGTGCCCCCTCCACTCCAGAAGCAGAACCCCACTTTAGCATGGAGTTAAAAGTCAAGAAATAGGCTGGAAAGTGAGTAAACAGCAGAAAAGATCCTGACTTTAGAAAGTTACTATGGTGACAAAGAAGATCAAAACATAAACTCAGAAGAAACCAAAGTCAAACTTCTGCATCCAAAACTTTAAAGAAAAATATGAATTCCAGGCCATGGAAGACCTGAAAAGGGTTTTTAAAAATCAAGTAAGAGAGGTAGAGGATGAATTGAGAAGAGAAAGTAGAGTGATGCAAGAAAATCATGAAAAAAGAGTCAATGGTTTGGCATAGGAGGCACAGAAAATTACTAAAGAAAGCAACACCTTAAAGTAGGACAAATGATAAAAGAGGCACAAAAATCCATTGCAGAGAAGAATGCCCTGAAAAGCAGAATTGGTCAAATGGAAGAGCAGGTACAGGGTGATGACTAATATGGTGACCTCTGAAGAAAATAATTCCTTAAAATTTAGATTTGGGTAAGTGGAAGCTTTGTGACTTTGTGAGACAGCAAGAAACAATAAAGCAAAATCAGAAGAATGAAAAAAATAGAAGAATGTGAAATATCTCATTTTTAAAAAACTGACCTGGAAAATACATCCAGGAGAAATAAATTAAGAATTAATTGGACTACCTGAAAGCCATTATAAAAAAGAGGCCAGACATGATCTTTCAAGAAATTATCAAGGAAAACTGCCTTGATATTCTAGATCCAGAGGGTAAAATAGAAATCAAAAGAATCGTCTGATCACCTCCTGAAAGAGATCCCAAAATGAAAACTCTCAGGAGTATTGTAGCTAAATTCCAGAGCTCCCAAGTCAAGGAGAAAATATTATAAGCAGCCGAAAAGAAACAATTCAGATATCATGGAGCCACAGTCAGGATAGCACAAGATTTAGCAGTTTCTACTTTAAAGGATCAGAAGACTTGGAATATGATATTCTGGAGGGCAAAAGAGCTAGGATTATAACCCAGAATCACCCAGCAAAACTGAGTATAATCCTTCCGGGGCGAGGGGGGTGGTGGTGGTAGTGGATATTCAGTGAAATAGAGGACTTTCAGGCATTCCTGATCAAAAAAGACCAAAGCTGAATAGAAAATATGACTTTGAAATACAATACTTAAAGAAGGACATAAAGCTTACTAGGAAAGATAAATCGTAAGGTATTCCATAAAGTTAAACAGTTTACATTCATACATAGGAAAATGATACTTGTAACTCCTAAAAACTTTTTCATTATTAGGGCAGTTGGAATAATAGAATAGACAGAGAGCATGGGTATGAGTTGAATATGATGGGATGATTATTTAAAAAAATAAGGGGTGAGAAAGAAGAATACACTGGGAGAAGGGAGAGGTAGAATGGGGCGAATTATCTGACATAGAAGAAGCCCAAAAGGGATTTTACAGTGGAGGGGAATATGGGGGAAGTGAGGGGAGGGGGAGCACATGAACCGTAATGTCATTGGAAATGGCCCAAAGAGGGAATAGCATACACACTGAGGTGTAGAAATCTATCTTACCATATAGGAAAGTAGGAGGGGAGGGGGGACTCATAGAAAGGGAGGGCAGATTGGGGGAGGTAAAAGTTGGAAGCAAAAAACTTTTGAGAATGTACAAGCTGAAAGGGGAGAGAGGGTGGGATAAACAGGGAAAATAGGATGAAAGGAAATACACAGTAATCATCACTATGAAAAAAAATTTATAACTGTTGTACCAGAAGCGAGTGAGACACACCACAGAGTATAAGTTTAAATGGAGAATTTATTAGCTGGAGGCTAGTAGGGGTATGCTACCCAGATCAAATGGCCCTGTGTTGGGGTGAAGGTGTGGCTTATATAGGACGTACGGGGGTACAGTGGTAAATCGTCTCTTGGAGTTTTACAGGCCAGGTCACAGGGTGGTGGGTGGTCCCAGGGAACAGGAACAGGTCTTGACAGATCAAAAGATTCTGACAGGTTATCGTTAAGTGGGATAATCTTATTGGCATTCCTTTCTATTGACATTCCTTGGAGGAGTCAAAGGGCCCCTGGGATATCTGCTAAATGCCGAAGAGATCTGAGTCCATTCTTTCTGGGGGTGCTTGTCAGTAGCTAGGGGGTTTCTCAGGGGTTCCTAACAGTAACTGATTTTTCTAGTACCACATTGCAAGTTTCTCTGATAAAGATCTCATTTCTCAAATATAGAGAAAACTGAATCAAATTTATAGAAATCAGTCATTCCTCAACTGATAAATGGTCAAAGGATATGAACTGTCAGTTTTCATTTGAAGTAATCAAAGTTATCTATAGTGAGATGAAAAAATGCTCTAAATTAGTATTGATTAGAAAAATTCAAATTAAAACAACTCTGAGCTACCACCACATACTAATCAGATTGACTTATGTGACAGAAAAAGAAAAAAATGTTGTAGGGGGTGTGGAAAAATTGGAATGCTAATTAATGCACCCTTGCTGAAGTTGTATGCTGATTCAACCATTCTGGAGATCAATTTGGAACTACACCCAAAAACCTATATACTATAAAACTCTTTGACCCAGCAATATCACTACTAGATCTATATGCCAAAGAGATACAAAAATGTGTAGAAAAATATTTATAGCAGCTCTTTTAGTAGTGGCAAAGAATTGGAAATTGAGAGGACGCCCATCAATTGGGAAATGGCTGAACAAGTTGTATATGATTGTGATGGAATACTATTGTGCTATAAGAAATGACATGCAGGATACTCTCAGAAAAACCTGCAAAGACTTAAATGAACTGATGCAAAGTGAAATAAGCAGAACCAGGAGAACATTGTACATAGTAACAGCAATATTGTATGATGATCTACTGTGAATAACTTAGCTATTCTCAGCAATACAGTGATCCAAGATTGTTCTGAAGGACTTATGATGAAAGGTGCTATCTCCAGAGAAAGAACTGGTGGAGCCTGCATGCAGATCGAAGCTACTTTATCTTTACTTTCTATACTTTTGGGGGGTTTTTGTCTTTGTTTTCTTTCACAGTATGACTTACATGGAAATGTGTTTTGCATTACTACATATGTATAACCTATGTCAAAATGCTTGCCTTCTCAATGCGGGAGTGGGGGATGGAGGATAAGAGAATTTGAAACTCAAAATTTGAAAAAAAATGTTAAAATTGCTTTTACATGTAATTGGGGAAAAATAAAACATTAAATATTAAATTAAAAACTTGAAAAAATAATCAGTCAATCTGAAGCTATGAGTGTTATGAATCTGGAAGCTATTATGTCATATGAGCTAATTCTGGCCTATACATGCATATATTTTAACCAAGGACCATACTATATTCAGTAGTCCTCTAAACCTTTTCTGAAATAAGCAAGGAATGAGAAACAGAGTTTAATGAATTGGTATGTCCAGTGTAGTCACTAATAATTGCTTAATTTTGTCCAGTGCTCTCATAATCATCAATATTTTGAAACATACACCATGCAAAACTCTTAGTGATATGTGCTTACATTTAATTAACATGGAAAGGATATAAAAACAGAATGTAAATGTTCACTTATGAAATGCCTTTTTTGGTTGTTCCTTAACAAAACCTTTTTGCTGACTTAAATTCTCAGGATTATTTTAAACTGGGAATAATGTTTACATCAGCAAGGCTTTTTTTCAGTCTAAAGAAAGCAAATCACTTTTTGCTAGCAACATGTTTATGGGAAATTATTCCTTTCCAATTTTCCTTTTGTAGATGCAAAATACGCATAGTACAGAAGCAGCTCAATATAGTTCCCACCGTCAGATGGCAGCCATGAGACCAAGGCTTCAGCCTGCAGATACTAGGCTGCCAGCAATGATACAGCATGGTCAGCTGACTACCATTAACCAATCACAGCTCAGTGCACAGCTTGATGTGAATATGGTGAGAAACAATGTTTCCCATAACTTAGCATCACCACCTGGAAGCAAGTCTGCAACTCCATTGCCATCCAGCTCAGTCCATGAAGATGACGGAATTAATACCACTAAGGTACGGTAAAACTTTCTTAGGAGTTAATGAGTAAGTTAAGTCATCTACAAGTTTAATTTTAGTGTCTTCTTGCCTAAATTGTGATAGCCAAAAGTTGTGAGTATAAGGGGGAACCACAGCAAGTAGTATGAGAGAGCACATACTAAAATGACTAAATAATTTGCTTCTCTAAAACTACTTTGCAATCTCCAGTTAATCTTTTAAAAAACAAAACAGAAGTTTTAACATTAAAATAAATTCCATAGATAAAGAGTCTGAAGATTTTCAGAAGGAATAATGGAAATTTGCCTTTCCGGGAACCAACTTGTTTTTTTAACCAGAAAATATTTTGCTTTTTAAAAAAAGTATAAAAATGCTTATAAAGTGACTTTAGAATTTTATAGCAGGAATCACAAAATATCATTTTCAAAAGAGACTTCAGAGAACATCAAAATCCAACCCCTACCTGAATAAGAAATCCCATCCAAGCTCTACCTAACAAGGGGCCATCTAGAATTTATCTTAGGAGGCAGCTACTTCCACCTTTAGAGAGCTCTCCTCGTTCAGAAGCTTTTCTTGACAAAGTCAAAAACATCTTTTGCAGTTTCCACTTATTGCTTCTATATCTGCTCTCTGGGGCCAAGCAGAATGAGTTTAATCCTACTTCCACATGATAACCCTTCAAATACTTGAAGATCAAAGGAGTTAAAGAATTGAATTATATTCCTATAAGTCAACAAGTATTTATTAATCCAACATAGGAATGGGGGACAGAAACATAACAAGAAAATAGTCCTTGTGCTCCATGAATTTGCATTTTACCAAAGGAAACAATAGATATGCAAATATATAAACAACATATGCACAAAGTAAATCCAAAATACTTGTAGAGGGACAGAAAAAGCACTAATAACTGGAGGGATCAAGGAAGGCCTCCTACAGCAAGGGGCAGTGGAGCTGAACTTGGGATTCCAGGAAGCAGAGACTAGTGAAGTAAGATGTTTTCATCCCAAGTTTTCACTTTTTTTTTGTTCATGTTCACAGACTAGATATACTACCTCAAATACAGGCTGACCTATTTAGAATTCATATATGTGTGTGTGTGTGTGTGTGTTTTCAGTTTTCAACATTCACTTCCACAAGATTTTGAATTCGAAGTTTTCTCCCCATCTCTCCCCTCCCCCCACCCCAGGACAGCATGCACCCTGACCACCCCTTCCTCCAATCTGCCTTCCCTTCTATCATCCCCCGCCCTTTTCTAATCTCCCCTCTATTTTCCTGTAGGGAAGGACAGATTTCTATACCCCATTGCCTGTATATCTTATTTCCCAGTAGCATGCAAAAACAGTTTTTAAACACTCATTTTTTTAAAGCTTTGGGTTCCACATTCTCTCCCTTCCTCCCTCCCCACCCACCCTCATTGAGAAAGCAACAATTCAATATAGGTCATATATGTGTAGCCATGCAAAATACTTCCATTAATAGTCATGTTGTGAAAGACTAAGCACATTTCCCTCTATCTGTCCTTCTCTCCATTTATTCCATTCTCTCCTTGACCTGTCCCCCGACAAAAGTGTTTGCTTCTGATTTACCCCTTCCCCCAATCTGTCATCCCTGCTGTTATCCCCCTCTTATATCCTTCCCCCCTGCTTTCCTGCAAGGTAAGATAGATTTCCATAGCCAATTGAGTGTGTGTTATTCCCTCCTTAAGCAACATCCAGTAAGAGTAAGGCTCTCTTATTCTGTCTCACCTCCCCCCTCCTTCCACTCCATTGTAAAAGCTCTTTCTTGCCTCTTTTACGTGAGATCATTCACTACATTCTAACTCTCCCTTTCTCTTTCTCCCAGTATATTCCCCTCAACACTTAATTTTATTTTTTAGGTATCATCCCTTCATATTCAGCTCACCCTGTGCCCTCTGTCGAAATGTGTGTGTGTGTATGTAGATGTCTGTGTGTATGTAGATATGCATGTGTATACATGTATATGTATATATGTATACACACATATGTAATACACATGTATACATACATATACATGCACACACATATACACACACACATATATATATATCTACATACACATACACATACACCCACACGTAGATATAGATATATATTCCCACTAACTACCCTAATACTGAGAAAGTTCTCATGAATTACAAATACCATCTTTCCATGTAGGAATGTAAATAGTTCAACTTTAATAAGTCACTTATGGCTTCTCTTTCCTGTTTACCTTTTCATGTTTCTCTTGATTCTTGTACTTGAAAGTTGAATTTTCTATTCAGTTCTGGTCTTCTTTTTCTTTATTTTTTTATTTAATATTTTTGAGTTTTCAACATTGATTTCCACAAGATTTTGAGTTACAAATTTTCTCCCCATTTCTACCCTCTCCCTACCCAAAGATTGCATATATTCTGATTGCTCCTTTCCCCAGTCTGCCCTCCCTTCTGTCACCCCACTCCCCCTCCCAATCCCCTTTCCCCTTACTTTCTTGTAGGGCAAGATACATTTTTATACCCCATTGCTTGTATATCTTATTTCCCAGTTGCATGTAAAAAACTTTTTTTTGAGCATTTGTTCTTAGAACTTTGAGTTCCAAATTTTCTCCCCTCTTCCCTCCACATACACTCTCCTTGAGAAGGCAAGCAATTCAACATAGGCCACACATGTATCATTATGCAAAACACTTCTATAACAGTCATGTTGTGAAAGACTAACTATATTTCCCTTCATCCTATCCTGTCCCCCATTATTCAGTTTTATTTCCTTGACCCTGTCCCTTTTCAAAAGTGTTTGCTTTTGATTACCTCCTCCCCCTATCTGCCCTCCTTTCTATCGTCCCCTCTCTCTTACCCCCTTACCCCCTACTTTCCTGTAGGGTAAGATACCCAATTGGATGTGTATGTTATTCCTTCCTTAAGTGAAGTCTGATGAGAGTAAGATTCATTCATTCCATTTCACTGCTTTTTTTTGCCACATTTATGTGAGATAATTTACCCCATTGTATCTCTCCCTTTCTCCTCCCAACATATTTCTCTCTCACCCCTTAATTGTATTTACTTATTTATTTTTAGATATCATCCCTTCATATTCAACTCACTCTGTGCCCTTTGTATGTGTGTGTGTGTGTGCTGTGTGTGTATGTGTGTGTGTGTGTGTGTGTGTGTGTGTGTGTGTGTGTGTATTCCCTTCAACTACCCTAATACTTAGAAAGGCTTCATGAGTTAAAAATACCATCTTTCCATGTAGCAATATAACCAAAACATTTCAACTTTAGTAAATCCCTTATGATTTCTCTTTCCTGTTTACTTTTTCATGCTGCTCTTGATTTTTGTATTTGAAAGTCAGATTTTCTCTTCAGGTGTGGTCTTTTCTTTTTCAAGAATGCTTGAAAGTCCTCTATTTTATGGAAAATTCATATTTTGTCCTGGAGTATTATACTCATTTTTGCTGGGTAGGTGATTCTTGGTTTTAATCCTAGCTCCTTTGACCTACAGCATATCGTATTCCAAGCCCTTTGATCCCTTAATGTAGAAGCTGCTGGATCTTGTGTCATCCTGATTGTGTTTGCACAGTACTCCAATTGTTTCTTTCTGGCTGCTTGCAATATTTTCTCCTTGACCTGGGAACTTTGACATTTGGCTACAATATTCCTAGGAGTTTTCTTTTTGGGATCTTTTTCAGGAGGCGATCAGTGGATTCTTTCAATTTCTGTTTTACCCTCTGGTTCTGGAATATCAGGGATAGTTTTCCTTGATAATTTCTTGAAAGATGATGTCTAGGCTCTTTTTTTGATCATGGCTTTCAGGTAGTCCAATAATTGTTAAATTATCTCTCCTGAATCTATTCTCCAGGTCAGTGGTTTTTCCAGTGAGATATTTCACATTGTCTTCCATTTTTTCATTCTTTTGGTTCTGTTTTAAAATTTCTTGATTTCTCATAAAGTCACTAGCTTCCACTTGCTCCATTCTAATTTTTAAGGTAGTATCTTCTTCAGTGGTCTTTTGGACCTCCTTTTCCATTTGGCTAATTCTGCCTTTTAAAGCATTCTTCTCTTCATTGGCTTTTTGGAGCTCTTTTGCCATTTGGGTTAGTCTATTTTTTAAGATGTTATTTTCTTCAGTATTTTTGGGGTCTCCTTTAGCAAATTGTTGACTTGTTTTTCATGATTTTCTTGCATCACTCTCATTTTTCTTCCCAATTTTTCCTTTACTTCTCTTACTTGCTTTTCCAAATCCTTTTTGAGCTCTTCTATGGCCTGAGACCAGTTCATATTTTTCTTGGAGGCTTTTGATGTAGGCTTTTTGACTTTGTTGATTTCTTCTGGCTGTATGTTTTGATCTTCTTTGTCACCAAAAAAAGGTTCAATAGTCTGAGTCTTTCACTTCTTGCTCATGTTCCCAGCCAAGTACTTGATCCTTGAGGTTTTTGTCATGGTATGGACTGCCTTCAGAATGACAAGTGTTTTGTCCCAAGCTTCAGGGGTGTTGCGTTGCTGTTTTCAGAACTACTACTACACTGCAAGCTCTGCCACAGCAGCACTCCTCCCCGAAGAACCGCCAGCCAGGACCATGACCCAGATCCAAGCAGGGAAGAAAACCCTGCCTCTGGGCCAGCAAAGTGCTACCTGCACTCCCACTCTGATCTGCCACTTGATTCCTCCCACTGGGTGGGACTGGGGCCGGAAACAACCGCAGCTGGAACTCTGGTAGCAACCACAGGAGTGCTGCACCACCTCCACCACCCCTGGGGTTGGGGCCAACTGCACACTCCTCTCACCCCCATCCAACAGTTTTCCTACTGACCTGCTAAGTTGTCTTTGGCATTTGTGGGTTGAGAAGTGTGGTAGCTGTCACAGCTCAGTGATTCAGGACCCTACGGCCTGCTCCACCCAATCTCCTCAGCACCTAGTCTTTCCTGGTGCAGCCTATGGTGCAGAGAGCACAGTGCGATAGACCCTTCCCAGGGACCATCCAGGCTATCTTGGGCTGGAGACCTGCTTCCCTCTGTTATTTTGTGTATTCTGTAGCTCTAGAATTTGTTCAGAGCCATTTTTGCAGGTGTTTGGAGGGATTTGGGGGAGAGCTTAAGCCAGTCCCTGTTTTCCTGCTGCCATCTTGGCTCCGCCCCCTACACTCCACAGCTTTTTTTTCTAAATATTCACAATCTCATGTTGGTTATTTCTTGATGTTCTAGAATTTGACTATGCTACTGTATAATTTTTCATTTTCTGGAAGAAATCTGATGAAAATAAGAATGCTGTTCTTTTGGGAAAAAAAGGAAGATAGTAGAATTTTCAAATTATAAGACTGTGACGACTTCAATTTCTCAAAAATTCTTATGGTTTGCTGCTTTATTTCATACTGCAGAAAATACCCTATAAAATCTGCCCCAGCCAATCTCATTTCTCAATACCTTCACCAGTACTCTATTAATAAAATCTGTCAGTTTCCAGATCCTCTTAGAATTTCATTCTACTTGATATTATGTTTTCATGAAACCATTTAATGACATTCAGTGATAGTAGGTCTGTATATTTATAGAAATTTCTAGTTTTTCTAGTGGAGTGCGCTTAATAAATTTTTTTGAAGGCATTTTGATATTCATGATGTACTTTCTTTGATAGTCAAGTCTTTAAGTGTTTGCTGTTGAAGAAGAGATAAAATTAATCAGAGTATAAGTACAAACTTTGTATATATGCCTTTAGAATATAACCTTAAATTTACAACATAAAGAAGAAAACTGTACCCTTTTGTAATTCTTTACTTTTCCCCAGTTGTCACTAAGATAGTATATAGGTCAGAATGGAAGAACACAGATCATCATGTATAACCCACAAATCAGATAATCTGATATTTGGGGATATTGACAATTCAAAGCCTTAAATTATGGATTTAGTATCTTAAATAGGATTATTAAGCAATGTAGAAAATCCTGATGGCATGTCTCCAAAAAATGTGTAGTTGAACCAAAATGAAACTCAAAATCATACTTCTCCTTCTTTCCCCCCAGTGATGTCAAAGAGCTGATTTTCTATGGATAATTCACACCCCCTTAAAAAATAGCTTCATTGAAGAAAGTTTCACCTTTGCCGACATGGCCATGATTTGCTTTGCTTGTCTGTGCATAATTAACACAAGGAAAGGTTCTATTGGGTGCCCAGGAATAAAAAGAGAAGAGACAACAGTTAAGTTGGAACTGAAAGCGATAAAAACCCGCCACCCACCTCTGAATAGTACAAATAAAACATTCCCAAAGGAAAAAACAAGTATCATATTGTTATATGACATGTGACGGTTACCTCCTCCAATTTATGCATTTCTGTTAGGTTTTTAATCTTTACACTTAGTTTTGTTGAAATCATGCACATTTAAGTAACTCAAAATCAGGAAAAGCACTATCATTTTACTAGTATATTGACCCATTCTCCTCTACTAGTATAAGCATGCATTTGAATATTCTTTTTCTCTACTGATATTACCTTTAGTCTGATCAAGTTTCTGTAGTTTTCTATCTTGTTTCTGTTCTCAGTTAAATTCATGCTCCCCTCCCAGTTGTAGATTAGATTTTTTACTTCTTTTCCCTACTTAAAATTCACCAGCCCAAGTCTCTGAAGACAACATGTATGCATTCTTCTGGTCAAACCAGAATTCTTCCTTCAATAGGTAACTGGGATTGATATATGTTATTTATTATAGCTACTTTAGTTCTAGATGTAATTTAAATCACCAGTTAGAACTTGGCCATGAAGTACATTGAAGAGAGACCCACCCCGCCAGTGCTGTAGATCTTTCTTCATGATCCCTTTTTTTTCTTGAGAAGTTATTCATTTTAAGTAAATGATTTCATTTGAAAGGACCACTGACCTTAGGTGGATAATTATGTACAATAAGTCTGTCTTTAAGAAGAAAAGAAATAGTTGTGGCAAAATGGGCATAGAGCAAGTAAATACTACCTTCAAGAAGAGTGCCTAACAGCCCTTTCTGATTGTTATGAAGCTGTTCCAGTAGCATTAGGTCATAGACGTCATTACAGAAAAGCATATGGATTAAACAAAAGTAAGCCTGTGTATAAATGCTTATTTTTTAAATCATATAATTCAGTGCTGATAATGCAGCTGATATGTTAGGAAACTGAAAAGTTGCTGGCATTAGAAGCCTGTTCATTTGACAATGCCTTGCCTTTATCAGTTGCCAGGCTAAGGATCTTTAAAATCTGTGTGCTTCTGTTCTTTAATAGAGGCTTACCACTTACATGAAGAAACTTGTTCAAGGGATGTACAGAGGACAGAAAACTCAATTTTCTAAACTATGTGTATATGCAAGGCAGCATGGAATAGTGGATAGAGAGCTAGTCTCAGAATCAGGAAGACCTTTTTCCAAGGCCTGACTCAGACACATACTAGATGGTAGTTATTTAATGCCCCAGCCACCTTTCTCTCAAATGATGTAGTATAGGACAGTTGCCAATCTGGAGTAGTTGAGGCAGTTTACTGACCAGGAGTTCCCCCTATACAAATGAAATCACAGATACAAACCAAAAAACAGACAAAGAAACATAGAAATTGACAGAATTCTCATTCTTTTAGCATAACCTTCAAAAATCCAGAGTTCTGTTTACATCTTGATGAAGAATTAGAAGGCATCAAAATGGAAGGACAAATCTTTAACATATGAGGATTCTTTCTGAAGATTTAGGAACTGTTAGAGACTGTTCAGAAAACTTCTAGTTTAGGATTTTAATCTAGATAAATTTATTGATTTTTTGCTTGCTTTATCTATACTGCAAATTTAAGTCAAATATCCATTCAACTTCTTATTTTTAGATGACTTTGTTGTTATGGTGACCCTATTATTGATTCCTATGTATTTTTCCCTAGAATATACACATCTAGAATGTTAGAGATTCAAGGGATCTGAGGGAGTATCCATGTTTCAGACAAGCTAGGATGAGCTCCTTGACTAAAGAAGAAAGTAAGTTCATTTAATAGAAATAGTACATGTGAGAGTCCGTGTATATCCATGCCATTAAAATGCATTTGATTCAATCCCCAAGCAACTTTCATTATGACTATAAAACTCACAAAAAGAGAAAAGAAGGATAGTGGAGTCAGTATAGTAGGGTAATAATTCTATAAATACAATCAAAAATAATTTTTAAAGGCTTGCTATATAAGTTGTGAGGGACACAGTTATAATTTACATGAGATATCAAAATTTTATGATCCCAGAGCTACATACAAAAATGCTACTTAGGATTGCGCATGTGTGTCTATTAGTCTAAATGATAAAAACAATTTGGTTTGGCCCATGCTTTAGCGGGCCCCTCTGTAATTCTTCTATGATCCTCTTCCAGATAAACGGTGGAGAGAAACGGCTTGCTTCTAGTATGGGAAACAAACCAAAAAGTCACAAAAAGAAGAAGAAGGATCCTAATGAGCCTGAGAAGCCGGTATCGTCCTATGCATTATTCTTCCGAGATACCCAGGCAGCCATCAAAGGCCAAAATCCAAATGCTACTTTTGGTGAAGTCTCTAAAATTGTGGCCTCAATGTGGGATGGTTTAGGAGAGGAGCAGAAACAGGTAAAAAATGTTACGAAAGGGAGTGCGTGTTAACTGGGTTGTAGAAATTGGGTAAGCTGTGAAGAAATAGCTTCTAAGTGCTTTGAATGGCTTCTTCAGTGGCTGGAATGAATGAGAGAAAATGGGCTACATCAGAGCCGCACTTAAGGAGACTTTCATACAATTTTATACCACTTTATTGCTCTACTATATGTTCCTTTCTTTGTTTCAAGGTTTATATGATGCAGTTACTTTTGAAAGGGACTTTACATGCCTTATCCAGGATTACATCACTCCCTAGAGTTGCTGGTGTGATCATAAAGACTAGAAAATCCTCAGGGTGTTTTGAAAACTGTCCACACCTCTCTTCAGCACTAATTGTTTGCTTGTTTGTCCTCAAAACTCAGTTTTGTTATTTGCTAAATTAATCTTGAACTAAAGCTCTTCTATCCTCAAGCAGGTATGTTACCCAAACCCTTCTAGAACATAGTCCACATTTGATGCATCCCCATGGTATCACTGGATACTGTACTAGGGGAAGACCAAATGGGAGGCTGCTTCTCAGCCGTGTCCTGAGGTGTTTCAGGAGTCCTTAATGGATAGTGGGGAATCAGTGAGGTGGTCTTTGGAGTTACTCCCATCCCCTGACTGTGACCCATTTTTTCCCATTTTTCTAAACTTTGAACATGTTTACCATGGTCCTTCCACGACCAGACACATTGCCATTCATATTTAAACAACAGCGGCTAATAGATTTATTTACAACAAGGGGAAACAAACTAGCCATTGAAATGCTTAAAAATCTGCAGCCTGATAATTTGGGGAATATGAACATCTCCTTAATGAAGAGTTACTTTTACATATGGTGCCTTTCCCCTTAGTTGATTTATAGACCACTAAATCTTTTTTATCCTCTTCCTGAAATCATGTCAGGAGAAATAGAGAATCTGTGCCTGCTACCTCCTCTTAGGATCTAAAAATTTCCCTGTTTTGTGAAAATTAGCTCAGTTGTAAGTTTCCCTAAAGTAGAAACTGTTGTTGAGATCACACAGAAAATCTGCCCTCTTTTGTGTTTTAGAGATGTAGGAGCAGCAAATGTAGATTTAGCCACCCTGAGAGATATTCAGCCCAAAGGGGATCCTTTTGGTGGATCCCTTTGTTGGCAAAGGAAGAGAATTGTGCCACTAAGTCATCAGCTGCCATAGAGTTCTATTAAAGGAGAGGAAAATGCTCCATAAGACAAACCGACCAAGCACATTACTTAAGCCAGGTTCAGAGGCAATGCGACATTGCTTAAAGAAGAAATAATTGAGTAAGCTAAATGCATGTGTGTCCCTTTCTCCAAAATGTTGCTCTGATTTCTGACTAAATTTCTAACTTATTGGGCAATATTCAAAAATCAGGATAGTTATCGACCAGTAATGTACAGAGTATCTTCAGAGTGGCTCCTTAGGTTATTCTCCTGTGGTATTGACAATATAACAAAATAATGGTGTAGTAAATAGGATGCTGGACTTTCAGACAGGGAGTCAACAGTTCAAATCCCATCTGACACTGTCACCATGGGCAAGATACTTAGCCTCTCTAAGCCTCAGATTCCTAAGCTGTAAAATTGAGAGGCTGGACTTGAGATAGCCTCTAAGGTTTCTTCCAACCCTAAATGTGCGATCTTATGTTTCCATCAGGAATTTAAAATTTAAATTTAAAACACAAACTAAAAAACTCAAACTCTAGCTAATTTCCTCTTTGTAAGAGCAGTGCCATTTTCAGTTTTGGCAGCGTTTTTTTTCCTTTTCTTTTTTTGGGGTGGGAAGAGGAGGAAAAGGGATGCCAGGTGGCTTGCAGGAGGTCATTTTTCCCTAAGAGGTTTGTAAACCAAAGGATGTTCCATTATCATGTTCTAACTCTACTTTTATATTCAGATTAAACCACAGCAACACTGACTTTCAGAAGGAAGTTAAGCCTTCCCAATGTAGACATTCATTAAATAAAGACATAGAGCCATGTTAAAGGCCTCTTCATAAAATCATCACAAGATTCTAGATAGAGAGCTGGAAAGGCTCTGTATTGCTTTCATACAGGTATGATTACACCGCTTGCTCCATATTCTTTCTTGCATTTACTTTCTGATTCATTTATAAGTTACATATAATTAGACTGCCTTTTGTCTGTATCTTACTAGAGCTTGCTTTGGAGCACCTAGCTCAGAAACAAAAATTGAACTGTTGTATTACTTAGATGGTACAACACATTAGGTATTGTGAAGCAAAAGCCTTTGCCAGAGTCCAGGTGGTAACTGGGTGTTTTGTGTGTTGCATGGAAGAAGAAAACAGACATGAGAAATGAGATTTCTTATGCTTTTAGAAAAGCATCCTAAGACATGAATACTGAGACAAGGGATTAGCAGAAACTCCAATCCCTATCTCCAAATAGGAAACTGTTTTTATGTTACTGCTTACTTCCCAGCACTGTTAGGGGAGGAAAGTGCTTGGTGAACTTTAAAGCACCAGAGAAACAAGAACTCCTATGACAAACACCTTCACATTGTTTTTATTTATTTAACTTCATTAAAATGACCGAATGCTCCCTTTTCCTCTATCAGAGGGGCTTGCTTGAGTAGGGATGGTGAGATTTGTCTAAGGAGAAATTGAAAGGGACAATGACTCTCTTTTCCACAACTATAGAAAATACTACAAATAGGCCCAGCCCATGTCGGGGGACAGAATGAGGTCAGGGAGATGAAGCCAGCTCGTAATTCCTAGAAGCAGTATCCTGCATGAGGAGGACCAGGGCTCTTTTCGCAAGAGACAGCTCTCCTGGAGCTTGATCGAACTCCCAACAGAGTAAAGGTATTTGCCCAGTTTTCACATTTCACTATCATGAGAATTTCCGCAAAATATCCATGTGTTTTTATTGGTGTATTACCACCTATTCATTCCCTTTATGTTGACTCACTGTGCCAGCATAATGTAATATCTGTGTTTCAAACTAAATTAATTGTACTTCACCCTCGTTTAATATTTAAATTGGAGAGCATATATACTGTTTTTTATTTTTAAAGGAATTTCACTGGAGATTCTAGAGGCAGGCTGTTAAGCCCCCAAAGTTTAAAACAAATATGCATGTTAGAAAACAAAGCCACATGATGCAGTTGGCATCTTGCAGGCGGCTGGTTCAAATGGGAGGCTAGGATTCCATGGACCACAATTGTGTGTAACTCCTGTTGTCCCAATAGCCCATAATTATGAACACCTACAAATGTAAACATAAATTGGAAAAAAATGGACAAAATTATTGATGAGTTATTGGGGACTTAGAAAATTACAGTATTTAAGAAAAACTAGCTGTTAGGAGATTACAGTTGAATGTTTTCTTGAGTATACATGACAGCGTGACTAATAGAGTTGCCGTCTGTTTATATCACATGAGGGAAAAAGAAGCCACGGAGAATGGCAGGTCTTTTTTTTTCAGGATCCATGCTGAGTAAAGAAGACTGACTCACTCTCTGTCACACACATACTTACACATACATGTATGTGTACATGTGTGTATATGCATATATATATATACATGCATTTACACAGATGTATACATATATTTGTATATATTTATTATATATTTTTATACACACACACACACAGACATGGGTCACTGTCACTGTGAAGTTCTATATACAAAGAAGGAATTCAAAGGAAAGCAGACAGAAGAGATCAAATCTTCTGAGGGACACAAAATTTACACACCCATGCACATATACAGTTCTTCCCAAACCCACTTGAAAAAATGCGCCTATCAGAAATACCTTTATTTTGATACTTTAGAAAATGATGCTGACTCTGGAGTTGGAAGAGAATTATATTGGAGAGTCCAGCTGGAGGTTTTAAATGCTAATGAATTGTAATTCAATAGATAGAGCTCATTTCATTAAGCCAGTATATTGTCTTTTTTTTTAAGACAGCACCAGATGGAGAAAGTAAAATAAAACAAATTATCAGTGTGATGTTGTTCTTTGTTACTTATTTTCACTGACTAGAAACTATAGATGGAAAAAGAGAAAATTAACTATGTCTCATCTTTTGTATTAGTCTCATTGGATTTCTAGCAATCCTTAGGATCCTTTTTTTTTAAATTAAATTCCAGTTAAATCTTCTCTCTAAGTATTCTTGAATTCTTTTCTACTGTTCATCTCAATATAGATCCCATGTGCACTGGCTACTGTGAAGCTCAAACTAAGCCTATTAAATAATAGTCTCTCTGTCTTTAAAGCAGATAGGAATGGTTCAAATAGCTATAAAGAACACCCGGGTCATTTTCAGCCAAGTCAAAGCAGCTCTTAAATGGAAAAGGAAAGTCACTTTAAATCAGAACCAGATGTATATGTACTAAATGAACCTTAAGTTCCTAATTGGAGACACGGTAAGGCTGTAATACATTTAGCAAATTACAAACAAAATGTTCTTGTTCATATTATATTAAATAGCTTTATAGCTTCAGCCGAAGAGCTAAATAAACTTGCTATTATGCTAAAAATGGAGTGGAATGCCTATTCAGAGTTTGTTGTATTTGAAAGGGACGATAATTTGTGTGTGTGTGAAGAAGAGAGAGAGAGAGAGACAGACAGAGAGAGAGAGAGAGAGAGAGAGAGAGAGAGAGAGAGAGAGAGAGAGAGAGTGAGTTTTCCTTGTGGTAGAAAAGAAAGATAGATTTACCTTGGGCTCTTGGGCTCCAAGCACTTGCAAGCCAAGTATTTGAATACTGTAACATATGCCTTCTTTCATGCTGCATAATTCATATCTAGCAATATTAGCCATAGATGTTCAGCTCACTAGCAACACCTCATTGTTTTCCTCAGTATTTATTTTTATGTTTGACGCCTCATGAAATTCCTGTTAATTTGTTTATATAAGACCCAATCTGAAGCAAATGGGAAGAATTAAATTTCTAACTCATTCTTTCCTGCTGATGTGTCTTCTTCCTATGGTAGAAGTGGCAAGTGTAAATAGTTAATTTGCTGCAATTATGAGCCTGTCCTGTTAAATTAGAAGCAGAACAGATATGAAGAACCAGGATTATACGTACGAGGCAACTGACATCCTCTGAGCTGACACAATCAAATCATTTACTTTTGTGGCAAATAACATTAATAAAGGTAAACTGAGATACATGACTCCAAGCAAAATCAGTTTATTAACAGTTATGTATATAACTCTTAACAAAGCAGGTCAAACTGGCAACCTCAGTTAAGCCACTGAATCCCAATGAGGAGGAAGGGCTCCTCTTTATTGACACACAACAAAGAAGGGGTCTGGAGATATGGTAGGTATGGAGGAAAAGTGATATGTTGTAGGATTAGGGCAGGAACATCACTATCCTAAAAGAGATGGGCTGGCATTTAGATGAGGCTAATCACCACTTTTCTCTGATAATTAAGGAACGTTGATTGTTTTATGGGACCCATTTGCATCTTGTAGTCTTGTAGGGATTAAAACTACTAGACTTCCTAGACTTCCTGTCTCCTTGGAAGAAATTAAAAACTCCCCTGATTTTACAAGGACAGGAAAGGATTGTGATATATTCTTTGGCGATGGTATCTAGTAAATTCATGGTGCATAAAGATAGCAAACAGATGTCCTGAAAGTATTCCAGAGCCTCCTAATATGAGAGATAACATTTCTTTTAATCATAACTTTAAACTCGGTCAGACGGAAAGCCTAATTCCTAAGGTAGAAAGGGGACTTAATCAGATACAGAATCAATTACAATATGAAATCAAAACAATATAAAATCAAATGTGTAGTAAAAATAATTTTAATTTTTCAATCTCTTGTTTGATTCTTGGGCAGTCACATCTCCCATAAATCATTTAGTCCAATTAAAATTACAAATCAAAGTATAGTAATGTTTAGCAAAGCAATGATTTTAAAAGCAAAAATGGAATGGACAAGTATCTCTGTTGAAATTCTAGCTGCTTGTTCTAATGCTGTAATGCCAATGCATGGGAATAGGGGCTAAAGAAACTTTATCCCCAGCATTCTATCTTAACAGGACTAATTTGAAAGGGGATGTCCCCCATACCCAGGCTTAATCTTATAACAATTTACCTCTTGGTTTTTGAGACCACCTGTGACTGACACATTTGCAAACAACATTGGGGGCAGTCCCCTTTCGTAACTAGGCCTTACAGAGACAGTGGTTTGTAGTTGAAAGAACTACAGGAAAAGGCAAACATTCAGTTCCTTTCCTAGTAACCCATTTCCAATGTCCATTTTATTAGCACATCATATCTTAGGGCTCAGATGTCTTATGCAGTCGTTTCGTTTCTGAAAACATCTTGGGCATTCTGGAATGGGTCTATTCTCAGAGCAACTCTGAAGGGAGGGACTTGTAGAAGATTGGTTACTTTGGTTCATGTTACCTATAGAGATTCTTAGATGTTTCTGTTAATATTTCTCAGTAACTAGACTCAGTACAGTTTAGTACAGCTTTTTAAATTTTACTTTTCCAAAAACTAGTTCATGTCACGAAAACCAGCTCAAACCGTATGGTTCTAATCCCATTAATAACAGAGTTCTAAGAAGAACATCAAATTGGTAATCTATAGTTCATTTTACATTTCAGAGAATTTAAGTTTTTACTTGCTATTTCTATTTTTATCAAAACTCTGTACCTGACATAGTTGCTGCCAGCAACAGGCTGAAGGAAGAATCTTAGAAAGAATATACAAGGACCTCACTCATAAAATGAGCCCTTCTTGTTAAAGATTTAATATTTACCGAAGTAGACATGTAAACTAAGGTTGAGTTAGCTTTTCTAAATTGACATTGACTTTATTCTCATTCAACTTTTTAAGACTAGCATACATTTATTTTATTTTTTATTTCAGATTAAAGTCTCAGAAATGGAAACATCAGTTTTACTACTTAGCAGTGTCCTGTTATGTCAGTTAGCAAATTGTTATGTTGATATATTTAAGAAATACAAAGAACGACTGAGAAATCAAAGACTGAAAATTTTAGATTATGACAGGATAAGTTAGAACTCTGAAAATCTTTTAAATTTAGTGGGGGTGGGGTGGGGATTTAAACCAAAAAAAACAAAACAAAACAAAAACAGAAAATGCTTGTTTTGTGTAGAAGGTGAACAATACACCCACATACACACACACACACACACACACACACACACGCACATTAAACTAGTTTACATGTGACACATATAATCATTTGATCTTATTGCTTTCCCAAAATTTTCCACTCCAGCTAACCAGCTAATTCCCCTCTCAGGAAGATGGGAAACATTAGGAATCTAATCCTAAACTCGAATATATAGCTGTCAGTACTCTTTGTAAGTGAAAGATGTTTATTTAACTTTAGTTGTAACAGATAACAAAACACTTGGGATGGGCTGTGTAAATATACTAAGTACTTAATCTCAGATTGTATACAGAGAGCAGTGTACATATCAAACTAGCAGTCTGCCTGTAAATTGCTTCTACTTTAGGACATGCTCCACATGTAGATGTTAATCCCAAACTAAATAATAAACCTAAGTAAAATTGGGTTTCCCTTTGAGGTAACACAAGATAGTCTTTAAGTTACTGTCCTCAAAGATAACTAATTGCACTGAAATTACTTTCCTTATCACCAAACAGAAGATGTCTCTGATTTTAACCTTACTAATTAATAGATTTGTATGTTTATCCCACATACTTCTTCATCTTTTTCTAATTATTCCCATATCATTCTGAGATATTTCAAGGACCTTATCTTATACATGAATTGTTGTTTGTCCTTCATTCTCCAGGAGAACCAAAATGACATCATGATGTTGATGTCAACCTACGGGGTATCTGACCGTGGCTGATCATACCAATATGAACTCAGAAGGCTCTTCCACGGGGCAGGCACAGATAGTCTATATGACCATTTGGGAGGGAGATGTCTTTCAGTTTGCACATCTCATGTTTTGAGCTACTTACTAAAGGTCTGCTTTGCTCATAGCACAGTACCTTCTTTGATGTAGGGATGTCATGCTGGACGATTCTGTACCATTGTCTTCCATGTCTCACAATTGATTACACAGTTCTTCAGAGAGACCCTGAATGTATCCTTTTATTGCTTCTGACCACCATGTGAATGCTGCCTTGTGTGTGAGCTCTTCATAAAATATCATTTTAGGCAAATATACATTTGGCGTTTGAAAAATGTGGCCTGCTGATCATAGTTGTGCTCTCTGCAGTAGAGTTTGAATACTTGGCAGTTCAGCTTATCCTGTCAGGTGATCTTCAGAATCTTATAAAGACAATTCAGATGAAAGTGGTTCAGTTTTCGGGCATGGCCTTGGTAGATTTTCTAGGTTTCACAGGCATAAGATAACAAGGTCAGAACAATGGCTATGTAGACCTTCAGTTTGGTTAGGCAGTCTTTTCTCTCCCACACTTTATTTTAGAGCCTCTAAATATGGAGCTAGCTCTGGCAATGTGTGTATCAACCTCATCAGCTATGTTTACATCCCAGGAAAGTATACCACCAAGATAAGTGAACTTATCCACAGCATTCATTACTTCTCCATTTCCTGTAACCAATTGTTCCATGTATGAATGGCATGGTGCTGACTGGTGGAGAACCTCTATTTTCTTGGTGTTAATTGTCAGGCCAAAATTCACACAAGTGGCAGAGATCTACACTTTGTCCGTCTTAGTTGCAGAGGCTGTATTGGGTGCACAATCATTGGTGAACAAAAAGTCATATACCAAATCTCCCTCCATTTTAGTTTTGGCTTATCTCCCTTTCAAGTTGAATAATTTATTGTCAGTACGGTAGCTTACTTTGATGCTATTTTTGTCCTCGTTGAGAGTGTCTGATAACATCGCTAAAAATATCAAACTGTTGAAACAAAATGTTCACATCCACCTAGTCCACCAGGGAAGTTTTCATTTGCTTGGGGCAGACACCCCCAACTTACTGACAGTTTTGAGGTCTGTCAGTTACCCTCAAACTGGTTTAGCCCATTTGCCGAGATGGTTTTACTGGGGTATTACTGTTGTGCATGCTACAGCTTCTTAGAGCCACAGGTGAGAGCTGGATGGCAGGTGGACACCAAAGGTGGATGAGCAGCCCTGAAAAGGGCTTGGCAGCCTTCATATCAGAGGTACTAGTCCTCTTTGAATACCCTATATAATAATATAATATAATACAGTATAAGCTAATATAACCAGTAACAGGTAGATGACAGGCACAGTTTACTTAGTTTTATAAGATATGAAATGTTACTACAAATTTAGTACAAAACAGTGGGATCTTTCATAATTGTATCCTATGATATTAATTCAGAGGTTGGGGTATTGGTACAAGAAGATTCATTATATTAAAAAAAAATTACGGTTTCACCTGAGCTGCTTAAAGAGATTTGTTGTGAAAGAAATAAGCAGGGGCATGATTTTAACTTCATCAAAACTGGTCCTCCAGGCTTAAACCAAAGGCCCCAGAACAACTTAACACAGGTATAACAGGATAAAAGTATCCTTAGGTTTTTTTTCTTTTTTCTTTAATATTTTTAGTTTTCAGCATTGATTTCCACAAGATTTTGAATTACAAATTTTTTCCCCATTTCTACCCTCCCCCCCACTCCAAGATGGCATATATTATGTTTGCCCCGTTCCCCAGTCAGCTCTCCCTTCTGTCACCCCACTCCCCCCATCCCCTTTTCCCTTACTTTCTTGTAGGGCAAGATAGATTTCTATGCCCCATTGCCTGTATATCTTATTTCCCAGTTGCATGCAAAAACAACTTTTTTTTTGAACATCTGCTTTTAAAACTTAGAGTTCCAAATTCTCTCCCCTCTTCCCTTCTCACCCACCTTCCCTAAGAAGGCAAGCAATTCAACATAGGTCACACATGTACCATTATGTAAAACCCTTACACAATACTCATGTTGTGAAAGACTAACTATATTTTGCTCCCTCCTATCCAGTCCCCCTTTATTCAATTTTCTCCCTTGACCCTGTCCCTTTTCAAAAGTGTTTGCTTTTGATTACCTCCTCCCCCAATCTGCCCTCCTTTCTATCATCCCCCCCTTTTTATCCCCTTCCTCCTTCTTCCTGTGGAGTAAGATACCCAATTGAGTGTGTATGTTATTCCCCCCTCAAGTCAAATCCAATGAGAGCAAGATTCACTCATTCCACCTCACCTGCCCCCTCTTCCCTTCCAATGAACTGCTTTTTCTTGCCACTTTTATGTGAGATAATTTACCCCATTCTATCTCTCCTTTTCTCCCTCTCTCAATATATTCCTCTCTTATCCCTTAATTTGATTTTATATTTTTAGATATCATCCCTTCATATTCAACTTACCCTGTGCCCTCTGTCTATGTGTATGTATACACACACACACACACGCGCACACACACACACACACACGTATGTGTATGTATTCCCTTCAGCTACCCTAATACTGAGGTCTCATGAATTACACACATCATCTTTCCATATAGGAATGTAAACAAAACTGTTCAACTTTAGTAAATCCCTTATGATTTTCTCTTTCTTGTTTACCTTTTCATGCTTCTCTTGATTTTTGTGTTTGAAAGTCAGATTTTCTATTCAGCTCTGGTCTTTTCACTGAGAAAACTTGAAAGTCCTCTATTTTATTGAAATTCCATATTTTGCCTTGGAGCATGATACTCAGCTTTGCTGGTAGGTGATTCTTGGTTTTAATCCCAGCACCATTGACCTCTGGAATATCATATTCCAAGCTCTTTGATCCCTTAATGTAAAAACTGATAGATCTTGTGTTATCCCAATTGTATTTCCACAGTACTCAAATTGTTTTTTTTTTTCTGGCTGCTTACAGTATTTTCTCCTTGATCTGGGAGCTCTGGAATTTGGCGACAATATTCCTAGGAGTTTTCTTTTTAGGACCTTTTTCAGGAGGCAATCTGTGGATTCTTTCAAATTCTATTGTACCCTCTGGCTCTAGAATCTCAGGGCAGTTCTCCTTGATAGTTTCTTGAAAGATGATATCTAGGCTCTTTTTGGATCATAGCTTTCAGGTAATCCAATAATTTTTAAATGATCTCTCTTCGATCTGTTTTCCAGGTCAGTGGTTTTTCCAGTGAGATATTTCATATTGTCTTCCACTTTTTTATTCCTTTGGTTCTGTTTTATAATATCTTGATTTCTCATAAAGTCACTAGCTTCCACTTGCTCCAGTCTAATTTTTAAGGTAATATTTTCTTCAGTGGTCTTTTGGACCTCTTTTTCCATTTGGCTAATTCTGCCTTTTAAGGCATTCTTCTCCTCATTGACTTTTTGGAGCTCTTTTGCCATTTGAGTTAGTCTATTTTTTAAGGTGTTATTTTCTTCAGTATTTTTGGGGGTCTCCTTTAGCAAGTCATTGACTTGTTTTTCATGGTTTTCTCACATCATTCTCATTTCTCTTCCCAGTTTTTCCTCTACTTCTCTTACTTGCTTTTCCAAATCCTTTTTGAGCTCTTCCATGGCCTGAGACCAATTCATATTTTTCTTGGAGGCTTTTGGTGTAGGCCCTTTGACTTTGTTGACATCTTCTGGCTGTATGTTTTGGTTTTGTTTGTCATCAAAAAAAGATTCCAGAGTCTGAGTCTGAATCTGAGACTGTTTTCGCTGTTGGTTCATGTTTCTAGCCAACTACTTGACCCTTGAGCTTTTTGTCGGGTACGACTGCTTGTAGAATAGAGAGTACTTTGTCCCAGGCTTGGGGGGCTGCACTGCTATTTTCAGAGCTACTTCTACACCGCAAGCTCCGCCACAGTAGTGCTCCTTCTCCCCCAAGAACCGCCAACCAGGATTGCGGTCCAGATCCAGGCAGGGCAAAGCAGGCTTTGCACTGCTGCTCTAATCCACCGCTTAATTTCTAGTACCAAGTGTGCCTGGGGCTGGAAGCAACTGAGGCTGTAGCATTAGAAGCAGCTTCAGAGCTGCACCACCTCCGCTGCCCAGGTCGGTGGCCAACTCCTTTCACTCCGTCCCAACAGCTTTTCCCACTAACCTTCTCTGATGTCTTTGGCGTTTGTGGGCTGAGACGTCTGGCAATTGCCACAGCTCACTGATTCAGGGCACTATGCCTGTTCCGCCCGGCTCCCAGTCTGGTTGGTCCTGGTGCTGCCCATGCTGGGCTCTGCTCCACTCCTCTCCCAGCTCTGTGCGGTAGACCCTTCCCAGCAACCATCCAGGCTGTCCTGGGCGAGAGCTCTGTTTCCCTTTGCTATTTTGTGGGTTCTGCAGCTCTAAAATTTGTTCAGAGCCATTTTTTAGGGGTTTGGAGGGACATGGTTTGGAGCTTAAGCAAGTCCCTGCTTTCTAGCCACCATCTTGGCTCCACCCCCTCACATCCTTAGTTTTGTTTGATTTCAGGTAAGAGTCAATTTTACTCTTTGAAACAACACGTCAAAATTGCACCTTATTCACAGGGCCTCATAGCCAGGTTTAGGATTAATCAGGTGGGAAACATTCCTGCTCAAATATAAATGGCATAATGGGGAAACTGAGTGGAGAGGCTCTTTCCTAACTTAGGCAACACCAATGTTGTTTTCTCAACCTTTCCCAGGCATGGACATCTACCTGTAGTTGTTTTCAGACTATACTCCCTTTGAGCAGCTAGTGGCATTTCCTTTGAATGGGAGATTACTGACTCAAGGATTATGCAGAATTTTATACCTGAATTTAAAAGTCAGAACAAATTAGATTACAATCCCATGAGATTTCACTTCAAATAGCAAATTTCACTAATCATATCTTAGATACAGTTATTATTACTCTTACATTGTTGCAATAAATTAGTTAACAATTAACATTACTAGACCTTACAACCACCTAAAAAATTTCACTCAGCATCCTTTACTTATTTTTCTTCTTACCCCCATTTTAAAGTCATTCTGGTATCAAAATTAATTATTAGAAATGAAAATCATTACATTTTAGAATTTTACATAGATAGTGAGTATATGATCATTTATTTAGGAAAAGAAAGAAAAACAATGGCTAATTACTGTAAATCTCTGAAAGCTATCTTTTAAGGTATTGCATATTAACCCCTTAAGCAAAATCACATAACTTAGACTGGCATCTATTAAGACTAAGTTAGTTTCCAGATGTAACTTTAGCTCATGCTATTCCAGGTCTAACTTCATAATTTTCATAATCACAAGAAATCACATAAATCACTACTGTACTATAAACAACCTTATAAATCATCTCCCCTTTTTCAGGAAGTGTTTGTAATTCGAGAAGGGACTCCCATTTTCTCAGTAAACCAATTCACAAGTTCTTTAATAGGGCAGATAAAATTTTATGACCTTGCTCAAGCAGATGGTCTTAAGAACCTGGCAAGCTTACAAATAAGGAATTTTTTACAAGGTCTCTTTCCCTCTCTCTTTTCCTTTTCCACAAAGTAAGTAATTATCATTCTTTTTAAAAATATACCCAATTGGGAGGCAGAGCCAAGATGGGAGCTGGAAAACAGGGACTCCCTTAAGCCCTCCCCCAAATCCCTCCAAACACCTGTAAAAAAGTGGCTCTGAACAAATTCTACAGCTACAGAAGCCACGAAATAACAGAGGGAAACAAGTCTCCAGCCCAAGATGGCCTGGATGGTCTCTGGGAAGGGTCTATTGCACTGTGTTGGGAACAGAGCACAGCCCAGTGTGGGCCACGCCAGGACCAATCAGACTAGAAGTCAGGTGGAACAGGCCTTAGGGCATTGAATCACTGAGCTGTGCCAGTTACCAGACTTCTCAACCCACAGGCGCCAAAGACAACAGAGCAGGTTGGTGGGAAAACTGCTGGATCTGGATGAGAGAAGTGTGTGGTCTGGCCCCACCCCTGGGTGTGGTGGAGGTGGTGCAGCAGCAGCAGGAAGCTCCTGCGGATGCTTGCAGAGCTCCAGCTGTGGCTGCTTCAGGCTCCAGATCCACCCAGTGGGAGGAATCAAGAGGTGGATGAGAGCGAGAGTGCAGGGATTGCTTTGCTGGCAAAAAAAAAAGAGCAGATAGTTCCTTCAATCCACATTCATACTCCATAGTTCTTCATCTGGATGTAGGTAACTCTTTCCGTCATGAGACCTTTGGGGCTTGTATTGCTGAGAAGAGCCAAGTCTATCAAGGTTAGTCATCACAGAATCAGTATGTCTGTGGTTGTGTACAATGTCTCCTGGTTCTGCTCCTCTCACTCAGCATCATATCATGTAGTTCTTTCCAGGTTATTAAGATTTCCGTATCTTCCCCATTTCTTATGGCAGAATAATATTCCATTACATTCATATACCACAACTTGTTTAGCCATCCCCCAGTTGATGGGCATCCTCTTGATTTCCAATTCTTTGCTACCACAAAAAGAGCTGCTATAAATATTTTTGTACATACAGGTCCCTTTCCCCCTTATGTGATCTCTTTAGGATACAGCCCTAGAAGTGGTATTGCTTATTTTATCATTTCTAAAAGCATTCAAACCACAATTTGGTAATTCAAAGTAGAGAAATTACATTTGAGTCTATGATTAGTTTCTAATTGGTTTATGATGTCATAAATTCCTTGCAGACTACTTCTTATCTGTGTTTCTTGTCAGTTTTCTAACTTGTCCAAAGTCAGGAGGCAGAGAGAATATCACTGAAGATTTAGAAAACTGCTTGGCTTAGATCTGGGTCAAAGAAAAATTTCTGTCTCTGTCTGTCTGTCCTTCTCTCTCTTTTTGTCTCTGTCTCTCTATCTGTCTCTCTCTGTCTCTCTCTGTCTGTCTCTGTCTGTCTCTGTCTCTCTCTCTCTCTCTCTCTCTCTCTCTCTCTCTCTCTCTCTCTTTCTCTCTCGCACACACACTGAAACAGAGATAAACAGACAAGACTGATGGACTTTTGTGAAGCGTTCCCCACAAATCCCAACTAAGACAACAAATATAAGGATTCCTCAGTAGTGTGAAGAATTCACTGGGGCTTCGGTAGAAGTCTTTGTTTCTTTCTTATGAGCTGAATTTTACCTTCCTTTGTCAGGTCAGGTACCTTTTCAATCTGAAGAAGTTAAAAAGATCTTTTACCAGACAAACTTCCAATTAAGATATTTGGGCGGCTAATAGAGATACAGTTTGTGAGAGTTCCTTTCTAGAGTTTTTTTTTATCACTTTTCAGGAATTCATTGAGAGGGGCCGTATGGTTTAGCTGAATAGCCTAGTTGCAGACCTGGTGTTCAGTTCATATATCTTAATAAGGGTTCAGAAATTCCTAGCAGGAGTCCCTCTGATAGTTCAGTGTGTTCAAACTGGTAACCAGATTTAGTGCCAGCATGGGTAGTCAGATAATGGCTAAGAAAATTATTATTTGATACTTTTTGTCATCAATTTAACCCTCCTGGGAGGACTCAGATTTCTCCTACTAATCCTTGCTTTCTATGTCTGGGTTCACAGTACCATATTTCCCTAGCTTAAGTGTGGTTGTCAGTACATACAATCTTTTTGACAAGGGACCCAGTTTGTGAACTAATAAAGGACGGTATTCGAGCCAAACCTAGATACTGTCTCTCTTCTTAAATGAATTAAAGGGATGTTGTCATATATCAAATATTTAACACTAATGATGAAACTTAAAAATATCAAGATAAGTGTAATGCTATCCCCAGTCGCAACACAAGGTGTCACCAGAGACCATGTTATCATGTTTCTTTACCCTTCCCATGGACAACATTCCCTAGGCTGAGCTTGTCCTGGGAAGAAAACAGCTTTATGTACACAAATAAACTGACACGATGATATTAAACACAATGAACACTGTAGAGAATCAGTGCTTACACATTAAAAATCCCTTCTTTAGGCCAGTATTGGGATTTAAGCTAATTTTTTATATGTTTTAGTTATCTTCCTTTCTGACTAGAAAAATGAGACTTCCCCAAATGCCCAGAGGCTCTGAAAACCGTCAGTTGGTGTGCACTCTCTCTGATTAACCCCTGACCTCAATTGAGGGTCATCCATGAGGAAAAAAATTCCTTCAAGGGATTGTCCTTAAGGGATTTTCTAGGCTTCATATTGCAAATTATTGTTTTAAAAAAAGAGAGAGAAGGAAGGAAACTGTATCTTGCTGTATCATAGTATCATAGATGTTGAAGTCATATCAATATACAACAAATGTTATAGAATCTACATTTTTAAGAAGGTGCATGAGTTACAGGAGGAAATAGATAATAAAACTATACTAATGAGGCACCTCAAGTTTCCCCTCTCAGAACTAGGTAAATCTAACCAAGAAATAAACAAGAAAGAAGTTAGGGAGGTGAATAAAATTCTGGAAAAGTTAGATATGATAGATCTCTGGAGAAAATTAAATGGGAATAGAAAGGAATATACCTTTCCTCAGCAGTACATTGCACTTACACAAAAACTGACCATGTATTAGGACATAAAGACCTCACACCAAATGCAGAAAAACAGAAATAGTAAATGCATACTTTTCAGATCATAATGCAACAAAAATTACATTCAATAATGGAGAAAGAGGTTAAAAAATAATTGGAAATTAAATAGTCCAATCCTAAAAATTAAGTGGGTTGAAGAGCAAATAATAGCAACAACAGATAATTTTATTAAAGAAAATGACAACAATGAGCCAACATACTAAAATTTATGGGATGCTGCCAAAATGTTACATAGGAGAAAATTTATATCTCTCATTGCTTACATCAATAAAAGAGAGAAAAAGCAGACCAATGAATTGGGCATGCAACTTAAAAAAACTAGAAAAAGAACAAATTAAAAATCCCCAATGAAGCACCAAATTGGAAATCTTGAAAATCAAAGGAGAGAATATTAAAATTGAAAGTAAGAAACCCGTTGAACTAATAAATAAAACTAACAGCTGGTTTTATGCAAAAAATCAATAACATAGATAAACTATTGATTACTTTGATTTAAAAAGGAAAGAGACAAAATTTCTATCAAAAATGAAAGGTGTGTTTTCACCACCAGTGAAGAGGAAATTAAGACAGTTGTTAAGAGCTATTTTGTACAATTATATGCCAATAAATGTGACAATCTAAATGAAATGTTTATAAAAATATAAATTACCTAATTTAACAGAAGAATTAAAATACTTAAATAGCCCAGTCTTAGAAAAAGAAATTGAACAAGCCATCAATGCACTTCCTAAGAAAAAAATCCCCAGGACCACATGGATTCCCAAGCAAATTCTACCAAACATTTAATTCTACCAAACAATTTAACTTTATAGACTATTTGGAAAAATAGGCAAAGGAGTCCTACCAAATTTCTTTTATGACACAAATATGATGCTGATACTGAAACCAGAAAGAGCCATAACAGAGAGAAACTTATAGACCAGTTTCCCTAATGAATATTGATACAAAAATTTTAAAGAAAATGCTAGCAAAGAGATTATAGCACTATATCACAAGAATCATATGCTGTGAGCAGGTGGGATTTACACCAGGAATGTAGGACTAGTTCAGTATTAGGAAAACTATAATTGACCGTATGGAGAACAAAACCAGCAGAAATCATATGATTATCTTATCTTAATAGATGCAGAAAAAGCCTTTGACAAAATACAGCACCCATTTCTATTAAAAACATTACAGAACCTAGGAATGAATGGAGCTTACCTTAAAATGATAAGAAATATCTGTCTAAAACCATCAGCAAGCATTGTCTGTAATTGGGGATAAGATAGAAGGCTTCCCAGTACAATCAGGGATGAAGCAAGGATGCCCATTAAGACCTCTATGATTTAATAGTGTAGTAGAAATGTTACCTGTAGCAATAAGAAAAGAAAAAGAAATTAAAGGAATTAGAATAGGCAATAAGGAAACAAAACTATCACTCTTTGCAGATGCTATGATGCTATACTTAGAAAACCTACTAAAAAACTACTTGAAATTATTTATAATTTTAGCAGAGTTGCAGGATATAAAATAAACCCACATAAATCATCAGCATTTCTACATATTACCAACAAAGTCCAGCAGCAAGAGATAGAAAGAGAAATTCCATTCGAAATAATTATAGACAGTGTAAAATACTTGGAAGTCTACCTGCCAAGACTCAGGAATTGTATGAGCACAACTGTAAAACACTTTTCACAAATAAATTCAGATATAAACAAATGGAAAAATTTTAATGGCTCATGGGTAGCCCAAGCCAATATAATAAAAACGACCATTCTACCTCAATTAATCTATTCAGTACCGTATCTATCAAAAAATTATTTTATAGAGCTAGAAAAAATAATAACAAAATTGATCTGGAAGAACAAAAGCTCAAGGATATCAAGGGAATCAATGGAAAAAATTGTAAAAGAGTTAGTCTAGCCGTATCAGATCTCAAATTGTATTATAAAGCAGTAATTATCAAAATAATCTGATACTGGCTAAGAAAGAGAATGATGGATTAGGTACAAATTATATTATAGTAAATGACCATAGTAGTTTAGTATAGGATAAACCCAAAAACTCAAGCTTTTGGAACAAAAACTCATTATTTGACAAACACTGCTGACAAAAATGGAAAACAGTGTGGCAGAAACTAGGTATAGACCAACATCTCACAACATCTCACACCGTATACCAAGGTCAAAACAGGTATATGATTTACACATTAAAGGGGATACCATAAGCAGATTAAGAGAGCATGGAATAGTTTATCTGCCAGATTTATTGATGAGAGAAGAATTTAGGACCAAAGAAGATATATGGGGAGCTTTACAAAATGTAAAATAGATAATTTTGATTATTCAAAATTAAAAAGTTCTTGCACAAACAAAACCAATTTAACCAAAATTATAAGGAAAGCAGAAAACTGGGGGAAAAATTTTTCAACAAGTATCTCTGATAAAGACCTTATTTCTCAAATATATAGAGAAATGAGTCAAACTTATAAAAATACAAGTCTCTCTTAGTCACTGCTGGCAAAATTATTGCCAGAGTTCTTCTTAATAGGGTAATCCTTCACCTGGAGGATGACCATCTACCTGAGAACCAGCATGGCTTCAGAAAGGGCTGAGGAATGGTTGATATAGTGTTTACTGCCTGACAACTCTAGGAGAAATGCCAAGAGCAGAACAGCAGTCTGTATACAACATTTGTAGATACAATCAAGGCCTTTGATGCAGTCAGGACTTATGGAAAATTAGGTCAAAATTTGGTTGCTCAGAGAAGTTCGTTATTGTTGTACATCTATTTCATGATGGCATGCTTGCCTGGGTTCTGGATGATGGATGGTGCTCTAGTGCTTTCCTAGTCACCAGTAGAGTGACACAAGGCTGCGTGTTTGCTCCCATGCTTTTTAGCATGATGTTTTCAGCCATGTTGTCAAATGCTTTCAGTGAGGATAAACGTGGCATCAAGGTTGGCTACTGCAGTGATGGTAAATTCTTCAACTTGAAAAGGCTACAAGCCAAGATCAAAATGAAGGGAGTGTTGGTGCAGGATGTTTCCATTCACAGATTATTGTTCACTCAATGCAGCCTCTGAAGCTGAGATGCAGTGAAGCATGGATCAGTTCTCTGCTGCTTGTGCTAATTTTGGCCTAGCAGTTAATACCTAGAAAACACAGGTATTCCATCAGCCAGCACCACCCATACATGGAACCATTGGTTACAACAAATGGAGAAGTTTTCAATGCTGTGGATAAGTTTACTTACCTTGGCAGTGTACTTTCTAGGGATGTACACATTGATAACGACGTTGATGCACTGCATTGTTTGGGAGGCTCTGAAAGAAAGTGTGGGAGAGTAGAGGTGTTAGATTGATTGCCAGACTGACAGTCTACAGAGCTGTTGTGCTGACCTTGTCGTTGTATGCCTGTGAAACCTAGATAGTATAACACTTCCATGCCGGAAAACTGAATTGCTTCCATTTGAATTGTCTTAGGGAGATTCTGAAGATCACCTGGCAGGATAAGGTACCAGACATTGAGGTCCTTACTAGATCTAAACTGCTGAGCATTCAAACTCTACTGCAGAGAGCGCAAGTCCAGTGGGCTGGCCCTGTTCGAATGTCAAATGTATGCTTGCCTAAAAGACTACTTTATGGAGAACTCACTCAAAGTAAGCATTCACATGGTGGTCAGAAGTGATATAAAGACACTCTCAAGATCTCTCAAAAACTTTGGAATTGATTGTGTGACATGGGAAACACTGGCACAGCACTGCCCAGTTTGGCATGCCCCAAAGAAGGTGCTGTAGTCTATGAGCAAAGCAGAATTGAAGTAGCTCAAAAGAAACTGGAGAGGCACAAATTTAGAGAATCCACCCCCAATGTTCACATGAACTATTTCTTCCTGACCTGTGGTAGAGCATTCCAAGCTCAAGTCATTCCAAGTCTGGTCATCCACAGTTGGAGGCATTGTAACTTGACTCTAACATAGTGATGTCATGTTGGTCCTCTTCTAGAATGAAGGACAACAACCAACCAACCAACCAAAGGACAAGTATGTGTTAATAGGCAGAGACGTGAGAAAAGAGAGTTTTCCATGTATAGGGAACAAAATGAGCAAAGTATTAGAGGGAGAAAGTTGAATATGATAGAGAGAGACTAGCACTTTTTGTGAAGTATTATCTTGCAGAAATACACACATGGTTTTCAGCAAACTTGTTAAGTACCTTTTTCATGCACTGTGATGATGATGATGATAATTGATGAGTAATAATTGATTTCACCTTAATTTATCCACTCTGCAATTTCTACCTATGTGTGTGATTGTTGCTTTTGATATGACTATGCCATGGTAAATATGGTAAATACTTATATATGTTGAAAGAACCAATTTTCTTTCTTGAGCGTTCTCTTTTTTAAAGATGCTTTATTTTATTTTTCTCAAATACATGTAAAAACATAACGTTTGGGTTTTTTGTAATTTTCAAGTTCCAAATTCTCTCTTTCCCTTCCCTCCCCTTTACTTGAAAAGGCAAACTCTTTGATATAGATTATATATGAGTGGTCACGCAAAACATATTTCCATATGAGCCATGTTGCAAAAGAGAACACAGACCCTCACCCAAAAAAAACCCTAGAAAAATGAAGTTTCAGAACTATACTTTGATCTACATTCAGACTTCATCAGTTCTAGTAAATAGCATCTTTCATCTTAAGTCCTTTGGAACCCTTTTGGATCATGGTATTGCTGCGAATAGTTAAGTCATTCATGTTTGATCATCATACAGTGTTGCGGTTACAGTGTACAATGACGATCTAGCTCTGCTCACTTTACTTTCCATTAGTTCATATAAGGGTACTCAGGTTTTTCTGAAGGCATCCTGCTCATCATTTTTATAGCACAATAGTATTCCATCACAATCATATACCATAACTTGTTCAACAATTCCCCAATTGATGTGCATCCATCCATTTAATTTACACATTTTGCCACCACAAAAAAAGATGCTATAAATATTTTTATACATATAGGACCTTTTCCTTTTTCTTTGATCTCTTTGGGACACAGACCTAGTGGTAGATCAAAGTATGCCCTTTGGACATAGTTCCAAATTGCTTTCCAGTTGGTTGGATCAATTCAGAACTCCACCATTAGTGTGTTAAGTGTCCCAGTTTTTCTACATCTCTTCTAACATTTGTCTTTCTTCTTTTCTATCAGTTAGCCAATCTGATAGGTGTGAGGTGGTACCTCAGAGTTATTTTAATTTGCATTTCTGTAATCAGTAGTGATTTAGAACATTTTTTCATATAAGTAGAGATAGTTTTCATTTCTTCTTCTAAAAATTGCCTGCTTATTTGGGAAATGATCAAAGAACCAATTTTCAAAGAAAATATGTAAATCTTCTACAAAGTGTTCTCACAGAAATGACATGGTTGATTATTGGAGGCAAGAAGGCAACAACTGCTGCTATCAGCTAAAAAAGAACATTAGTCTCTGTTCCACTCTGAGGCTGCTGGTAGGAAGTATGTAAAAGTAGGAGAACTAAAGCCCTTCAAGTTGGCATTTCTAAATTGTCCCTTATATGTGGCTGTAGAGTTGGGTATGTACTCAAGAGGAGAAAATAGATGATCCGAGGATGGATTCTATAGAACAGAGCCATATTGTTTTGGAAAGTCTGGTTACCTGGGTTAGTTTCTCTGAATGTCTGTCTTGGTGTCATCTTTGATGTATATGTCCCAAGAAAAGTTTTGTGCATTAGGCTGTGCTGTAAGTTGTTTGAGATTTAGGGCAAAGAGTACAATAAGTGATCCCTTTGTCCAGGTGCACCTTTGACCACACCTTCAAAATTGTTCTCAGTTCTCTGTGTCAAAGATTGTTTATCCTTGTAGTCAATGGTTAGGAAAGCTAATTGAGAATCTCTGTTACTAAGCCCACTTGCCTCTAGTATCCTGTAGTATCCTCTAGTTACTTTTGCGGCATTTCTGTTAAAATGGCATGTTTAAATTTATAGGTCTATCCTTGTATGGATCATAGTGTCAGATGAGTAGAATAGAAGGATAATTCATGGGAATACATCACACTCTTCTGTCACACCTAGCCTGGGCCACCTTCATAGCTACTCTATGGCAGGAGAGCCCTTCCATGAGTCTCATTACAAAGGAGCTGTGTGGTACAGTGGATGGATGGAGTGCTAGGCCTGGAGTCAGGAAGAAAAGTTCAAATTTGGCCTAAGATACTTACTAGTTGTATGACCCTGAGCAAGTCCCTTAACCTCTAAGTTTCTTTATAAGTAAAATAGGGATGATAATAATTGCTTCTACTTTGCACGGTTGTTGTTAGTGTCAAATGAAGATGTAAAGGGCTTAGCATAATGTCTCTGCACATAGTAGGTCCTTTGTAAATGTTTATTCCCTTCGCCTTTCCTCTTCCTCCTTCCCCAGACATTCCATAGTGGATTTCATTATCATTCATTATCATTCTGTAAATATTGGTTTTGACATCTCCTTGGGATTTATTATCCTTAAACATATCTCAACCAAGTTACATCGTGACTAAATGTGCCTAGTTTAGTTATTTTGAGAAGTCCAATTATAAGTAAACAATGTTTATGGGAGGCAGTGTGTCACAATGGAAAGAGTGATGGATTTGCCATCAGAGGGCCCTGATTCATATCCTATACCTGATGCTTACTTCTAGAGTGGTCTTGAGCAAGTCATTTAATTTACATGAGCCTCAGTTTCCTCAAGTGTAAAATGAGAAGATGGGACAAGCTGACCTTCAAGCTATAAATATTTGTGCCCTATAGCTTTAATTGACTTAGAAATATCTAAGTGCCATTGAAGAATATCAGTTCTATATTTATTTCATTGGACATTTGTATTAAAATACTGTATCCTATAAGAAACTCAGGATGTCCCAAAAGTCCTAGTACTGGTCTAAGATTTAAGAGCTGAAACCAGCACTAAGACTTTTGGGACACTTTGTATTTTGAGTATGCATCAAACACTTGGTTTCCAGAATGTAAACTCCTTAAGGACAGGCACTGTGACATTTTTGCCTTTGTATCCTCAACACCTAGCCTAATACCTGTCACATATTAGGTGCTTCATAAATGTTTGTTGATTGATTGATAGATATTTTATCTCCTCCAGCTCACCTCTCAAATCTGTGAAAAGAAGTCCTTGTGCAATCAGTTTCTGAAATCCTCTGAAAATTACAGTTCTTATCGACCATAGGCTTGTTGTTGTTATGGTCCATATATAATACAAATTAAATTTTCTATCAAATACAAACTTGGGGGTTAGTATATTATAACTTAAGCAGAAACATCCTAATTTGACTTCATAAAATCCAAATTTAGGTAGAGAATTTTATGCTGCCTTTTTTTCTGCTGTAAAATCTTTTTTTGAAATAAAACATGCTTGGTTCTTTTGGTGGTGGGAAAGAAGAAGGTTCAGGGGATGCCCATTAATTGGGGAATGGCTGAACAAGTTCTGGTGTATGAGTGTAGTGGAATACTATTGTACTATAAGAAATGATGAGCAGGCAAATTTCAGAAAAACCTGGAAAGACTTGAATGAACTGATGCTGAGTGAAGTGAGCAGAACCAGGAGAACATTGTAGACAGTAACAGCAATATTGTATGATGACCGACCTTGTTAGACTTAGCTCTTCTGATATGATCTAAGATAATTCCAAAAGATTCATGATGAAAAATCCTGATCCCCATCCAGAGAAAGAACTATGGAGTCTGAGAGTAGATTAAAGCATACTATTTTCTCTTTCTCTTAGTTTTTCTCTTTTGTTCTGATCCTTCTTTCACAACATAACTAATATGAAAATGTGTTTAATATGATCACACGTGTATAGCCTATGTCAGATTGCATGCCGTCTTAAGGAGGGGGGAAACATTTAGAACTTAGAATCTTATAAAAGCGATTGTTGAAAACTAAAAATTAATTATAAAAAAGGGGGACAAAAAATGAATAAATTCACACACGCACACACACACACAATATACACACAAAGAAATAAAACATGCTTGCATAGAGGCGGTGGACCAAGTCAATGAGAGAGGAAGGAAGAAAGGATTAGAAGAGATTTTAGAGTTTCTCTTTTCATATGAGTTCTTCTCAGTGGGGAGTGAGAGAGATAATAAGAAAAATTTTCCTCAGCATAAGGTTGTTGTGTTTCTTTTTCCTTTTTATGTCTGTAATAATCAATAATTTAAAAAAAACAAATTAGGGTATATTTTAGGGGCTATTGATCTAAAATATACTTAAATTTTAAGAACTTTTTTCACATGAATCAGAGATTCAGAAGATTACATTTTAGTGGGTTTTGGCTCCCTTGAAGGAGTCATTAAGTTATATCAACCTATAAAAATATGTATAAATATCTTGGTTTCTTGATTGAGATGCATTTCTAGGAGGAAATATGTGAACTATCTCACAATACCAAATAATACCATCTAACTTAGTACAGGGTGGATTAAAATCTTTTGATAAGCTGTAATAAACTATACATGTGATGTATTATGATATTCTAATCCTGCTCTGTCCAGCTTTTCACATTATTTCAACTAGTTGTGTACCATTTGGGAGTCATTTTGCAGCTCAGTGAGTCACTAAATTTAAAGTGTAAATCACATTCCTTTTCAGTGTTTTTCTTTCTCTGAGAGGGACAGAGAGATCATTACTATCACAGTAACTGCAAATCAGTCCTATATTATCCTATGTTAAGGCTAAGTAAAGTGATCACAAAATGTTATTTCCAGAAGTTGGAGACCACTTCTGAGTGCATTCCCTATCACCTTTTTCAGCTTGTCATGCTACAATAGTTGAGCTTCTTGAACCCTGCCCTTCCTAGAAGCCTCTGATGCAGCTTCCTGCGTAGCCCAGGAATCTTTTTTTGTATCTCTTCAGAAGAGGGAATATTTTCATTGAGGCAGCCTGGCTCTGTGGGAACTATGTAGGATTTTGGAGTCAGATCTTCATATCACAGCTTTTGCCACTTAGAACCTGTATGTCCTCAGACTTCAACTCTCAGCCTTTAGGCAACAGCTTGGTGACACAGTGAATAGAATGCCAAGCCTGGAGTCAGGAAAACTCATCTTCCAAAGTTCAAATCTGGCCTCAGAAATTTACTAGCTGTTTGATCCTGGGCAAGTCACTTAACCCTGTTTGCCTCAGCTTCCTCATTTGTAAAATAAGCCGGAGAAGGAAATGGCAAACCACTCCATTGTCTTTGCCAAGGAAACCCCAGATGGGGTCATAAAGAGTTGGACGCAACAACAACAACAACAACATGAGGTTCTTAAATTATATTATCAGTTTTAGGTGCCTTTCTGCTCTAAATCTATGATCCCAATTTTGCCGTGCTTGAGTAAAATTCTTAAAGGTTCAGAAGCAGTTCTATATAAATATTTAGAGGCCTAGTGGCTTTGTTGGGGACTTCCTAAAGGTATTTTCATTAAAAACAGCATCTCAAACCAGGTTAGTTCTTATTAATTTGAGTGTTTTAATATTCAAAAATCAAAAGCCATAAGATATGAAGTACCATAAATTTTAGGTAGTTTTTGAGGCTGTCCCAAGTAACTGGGTAGAATCCATGTTAAATTTCCATTCTGATCTGTTCCATTGCCCCCTGAACACTAATACAAAAATATGACTCTTATAATCATTCTTTCAAATCCTTCTGAACATTTATAGCTAACGAGAGAGTGGATCCATCAATCCATGTAATGTTTCATGATGAGTTTACTTCTTTCTAAAGTGGTACTTAGCCGCTTATATAAATGATCCCACACAGCCAATCATCAACAGCTAATGGGGAGCCATTTTTGGAAAACATGGGAATATGGATGCTAGTCAGGTATCTCATAAGAACATTGATCCCCAAGCAAAACTCGAGAGGCAAATGTTCAGCACGAAATACATGGAGAAAGCCCTCCCCCACATGCTACTCTTTCTATTAATGTTAATGGACAGTTAGCAAAAGAAATTAATCTTTTCCTGTAATTTTAATTTTTTTTTAATTTTTAGAGGGGGGAAGGCAGGGCAACTGGGATTAAGTGACTTGCCCAAGGTCACACAGCTAGTGAATGGGTCAAGTGTCTGAGGTCAAATTTGAACTCAGGTCCTCCTCACTTCAGGGCCGGTGCTCTACTCACTGCGCCACCTAGCTGCCCCTTTTCTTATAATTTTCGCAGCATAAAGTCCAAAAAAGGGATTGTAGCATCTCCTTTGTTAGACCCACTGTCAATTAATGTAAATAAAGGGATTGTCGCCAAATTCCAGAGCTCCCAGATCAAGGAGAAAATAATGCAAGCAGCCAGAAAGAAACAATTTGAGTATTGTGGAAACACAATCAGAATAACCCAAGATCTAGCAGCTTCCACATTAACAGATCGAAGGGCTTGGAATAAGATATTCTGGAGGTCAATGGAGCTAGGATTAAAACCAAGAATCACCTACCCAGCAAAACTGAGTATCATGCTCCAAGGCAAAATATGGACTTTCAATAAAATAGAGGACTTTCAAGCTTTCTCAGTGAAAAGACCAGAGCTGAATAGAAAATTTGGCTTTCAAACATAAGAATCAAGAGAAGCATGAAAAGGTAATCAAGAAAAAGAACAAGAAAAAGAAATTGCAAGGGACTTACTGAAGTTGAACTGTTTCGTTTACATTCCTGCATGGAAAGATGATGTGTATGATTCATGAGACCTCAGTATTAGGGTAGCTGAAGGGAATATGCATATATATGTTTATGTATATATTTGTATATGTAAGTATGTATGTATGTATATATGTATGTGTGTGTGTGTATATATATATATATGTATATGTATATATATATATATATATATATAGAGAGAGAGAGAGAGAGAGGGAGAGAGAGAGAGAGAGGGCACAGGGTGAGTTGAAGATGAAGGGAAGATATCTAAAAGAAATAAAATCAAATTAAGGGATGAGAGAGGAATATATTGAGAGAGGGAGATAGGGCGAGATAGAATGGGGTGAATTATCTCACATAAAAGTGGCAAGAAAAAGCAGTTCTGTAGGAAGAGAAGAGAAGGCAGGTGAGGGGGAATGAGTGAATCTTGCTCTCGTCAGATTTGACCTGAGGAGGGAATACCATACATACTCAATTGGGTATCTAACCCCACAGGAAAAAAGGAGGAAGAAGATAAAAAAGGGGGGGGATGATAGAAGGGAGGGCAGATGGGGGTGGAGGTTATCAAAAATAAACATTTTTGAAAGGGGAGAGGGTCAAGGGAGAAAATTCAATAAAGGGGGTTAGGTTAGGAAGGAGCAAAATATAGTTAGTCTTCACAACATGAGTATTGTGGAAGGGTTATATGTAATGATACGCATGTGGCCTATGTTGAATTGCTTGACTTCTTAGGGAGGGTGGGTGGGAAGGGAAGAGGGGAGAGAATTTGGAAGTCAAAGTTTTAAAAACAGATATTCAAAAACAAAAAAAAAAGTTTTTGCATGCAACTAGAAAATAAGATACACAGGCAATGGGGCATAGAAATTTATCTTGCCCTACAAGAAAGGAAAGGAAAAGGGGATGGGAGGGGAGTGTGGTGACAGAAGGAAGGGCTGACTGGGGAACAGGGCAACCAGAATGTACACCATCTTGGAGTGGGGGGAGGGTAGAAATGGGGAGAAAATTTGTAATTCAAACTCTTGTGAAAATCAATGCTGAAAACTAAATATATTAAATAAAAATAAATAACAACAACAACAACAAAATGTTGGAGAGCTCTAAGTACTGGCAACAGCAGATAGGCAGAACCGTCATATAATATAGTGAAAATAGGAACTGAATTAATAGATGCCTACCTATTTTCATGTTACCAATCTTTTACTCTGAATTTGATTACTCCGAAATGATTTTTCTTTGTTCAGCTTAGCAGTATGACCCATTGCCTTATACCTAACAAATCTTACTCATTTCAAACCATGTTTATTTTTTTTATTGAGGGTGAAGTAAGTTCTTAACAACCAGTGTTCTCCTTGGAAAATTCAGAGGGGAATAACCATTTATATAGTGCCTACTCCATGCCAGGCACTATTCTAAGCACTTTTACAAATATCATCTCATTTTATCCCCTCAACAACCTTAGGAAGTAGGTGCTGTAATGATCCTAATTTATAGGTAAGGAACTTGAGGCAGAAAGAGGTTAAATGACTTTCCCAGTGTCACACATCTAATAAATGTGTGACATAAAATTTGAATTCAGATCTTCCTTACTCCAGACCCAATGCTCTGTCCACTGTACCACCCATCTGCCTCTAGTATCAGTAGAGGACCAATGCAGAGTGGTCCATGTACAGTCCTCACAGTCACTTGCTGTTCCAGTTCAGTACTCCCAAATTTTCATCATCCTGTATAAGATTATCATGAGAAGGAAGACTGTGAGATTGAAAATGTTCTTAAAATCAATTCAAACGAAAAAGATCAAAGTTTGATTTCTGTGACAAAGGGTAAAACAGTAAAGTTAGTGAATCTGTAGAAGTTATTAAGATTTTTGGAAACCATTTCTTTTAGGCTGCTAAAGTGTATATGTTGTGTTTTACTGCTCTGGTCAAATAATCTCACTGCCATATAAATGGAAAATATTTTGATTATGTGCTTTCCTTGCCAATGTTTGTAAGTGATATCTTTTCTTTACCAACTACCTCAGAGCTCACTGTAACCTCAATAAATCCTTCAGTATGACCTAAGTGAAATTTTACTATCTCTAGTCTGTTCCTTGTAATGATCCAGTCACACTCTTCAAAAAAAAATCTTTCAATAACATACATGTTTCTAAGTGGACTATTAGGAAAAGAATATTTTTGGCAGTATGAGAGAGGTTATCAATATACACTATGCTTCTCTGAAGGAGAAAAAAGGAGGTGACTCTGTAATTTAAGACTCTCTCTTGTTCTTATAGGTCTACAAAAGAAAAACTGAAGCAGCAAAGACAGAATATCTGAAGCAGCTAGCTGCATACAGAACAAGCCTCAAATCCAAGGTACTATATGATTGTCTGGTATTGTGACAAATTGTGGCCATGTAGGTACACTCTGATAGTGATTTAAAAAACTTAAAAAGATACTTTGATATTTGCTACAACCACTTGCCTCAACTGAAAACTAAATCCTGAACTGAATCCTACCTTTTTCTAAATAGATATTCTTGTTTTACAAGCCTAGGCAGAGTAGAAAGACCTCTATCCTAATGAAGAATTATCTGTTTGGGGGTTGTCAATTTTATGGGGTTCCACATAGTTGATTTTTTTATACCAGATCAACTCTCTCTCAATTTATGACATACTCCTAATCTTCTTTCTTCTACAATCTTGCTATTGAATGCTCAGGAAAATAATGAACAGCTACTAATATAGCAGCAGCATACAGGTAGCAAATATAGACACAGTCTTGGTGGCTGGAAGCTGGGCTTGGAGTCATGGCAATCTAGGTACAAGTTCTAGGATGCCACCTCTTCTTACTAGTTGTGTAACCCTGAGTAAGTGACTTAACCTCTCTATGCTTTAGAGAATGGATATCAAATCCACATAGAAACTTAGTGTCAACTGCATGTTGACTTCGAAAACTATAAATTAACATTATCTTGGTTATATTGTATTTTTTTTCATTAAACATTTCCAAATTACTTTTTAATCTGGTTCCAATCTTGGAGTTTTGCAGGCCCCTGGAGTATAACACCATGACACCTCTACCCTTGGGAAACCCCTTAGGATTAGAGACCTTTCACTGGGGAAGAAGGGGAAAAATACACACACACACACACACACACACACACACACACACACACACACATATCTTACTTTCCAAAGCAGAGTATTCTAGATCAACCATTCAGTCCATCACTAAACATTAATGTTAAATACTGGGGATACAAAAAGAGGCAAAGGTAGTCCCTCTCCTCAAGGAGCTTATAATCTAATGGAGACAACATGCAAATAAGTACATACAAAGCAAGCTATATACAGGATAAATAGGAAGTCATTAATAGGAGGAAAGAACTAGAATTAAGAGGGTTTGGGAAAGGTATCTTGTAAGATAGGAGTTTAGATTGGGATATAAAGGAATCCATGGATCACTGAATATAGTAGAATAATAAAAACGAATGCTGGCTTTATAGGCACATGGCCTGTGCATGAGCTCTGGCTGTGTGACTGGCTGACCACCTATATGACTTGGGGCCAAAACAACTTCTGGCTCTAAATCTTCTCTCCCTCCCTCTATTGCCCTTTATCGTTGTCTCAGATTCTCAAGTGTTGCCTCTGTGGCCTCAAATTATTACAGAATAACAGGTCATTTTGATACAGTACTTTACATTATACCAGATAATGCCTCCACAGCATCATTCAAATGTATTCATCTCTGTTTTACTGATAAGAAACTATCTTCTCAGAATTGTGGCATGGACATAGCTTGTGTCAGGGCCAAAACTCGAACCTAGGTCTTGTGACTCCAAATGGAGCACTCTTCTCAGTATGCCATATTGCATTACAGAAGGTAGGGCCTACACCTTTATAGTTCCTTTTACTACAACACCTTACAGTAAAGTTAGCTAACACACCTAAATTACCTAAGCTTAATTTTAGATTTTGGTTCTATATGTATTCTCCCTTGGGAATCTCAGAGAAGCAACTGGATATATCATAATTCAAATTTGAATATTATACCAAAAGATATATGTGTAACTTATTTTCTCTAAAATTTAACTTTCCCTTCTAAAAAAGTCTTAAATACTTATTTTTGAGTGTCTGATTGGGTACATTTCTTAAAAGCAAAACTTAAGTTAAAATCAACTAAGGACTTATATATTTAAAAACAAAGAGAAAGAAATATAAAGATATTAGTACTAAGATTTTAGAACATGAGATAACCCATGCTGGGTTAAGTGGCCTTCTACTCCATCCCTGGTAGTAGAAAAGAAGAATCTCCTCACTCTAGGAGTTAAAATGTAGATTGTCCTCCAGATGGCAAGGAAACAGCCCAGTAAGGTATAAGTGATCACACTATGTATCCTGACACCTGGTTTAGTTCTTTTTCTTAATACATCTTTGGGCCAGAAATGTTAGGAATTTACCTAAAAATCCTTAACTTCCCCTTTATCAGCCTATGATTTATTTCTTATCCAGTCATTCATCAGAGCCTATTTTTACATTTATGTTTTCTGCCCTCTGTTATAAAGGATCGATTATATATGAAGCATATAAAAATTATGTGAAGCTAATAGTTTTTCACTGATAAAAAGTTCATCATGTAGATTTCATCAGCTCACACACTTAAGAGTCTTCAGATTCCAGGATTCTGATATTTGATGGAGGGTTAATTTGCACAAATTATTTTTTTTTATTTTATTTTTTTTTTAAATGCAATTTATTTATTTAACATATTTGGTTTTCAGCATTGATTTTCACAACATTTTGAATTACAAATTTTCTCCCCATTTCTACCCTCCCCCCCACTCCAAGATGGCTTATATTCTGGTTGCCCTGTTCCCCAGTCAGCCCTCCCCTCTATCACCCCCCTCCCCTCTCATCCCCTTTTCCCTTCCTTTCTTGTAGGGCAAGATAAATTTCTACGCCCCATTGCCTGTGTATCTTTTTTAGTTGCATCCAAAAACTTTTTTTGTTTTTGAACATCTGATTTTAAAACTTTGAGTTCCAAATTCTCTTCCCTCTTCCCTTCCCACCCACCCTCCCTAAGAAGTTGAGCAATTCAACCTAGGCCACACATGTATTATTATGTATAACCCTTCCACAATACTCATGTTGTGAAAGGCTAACTACATTTTGCTCCTTCCCAACCCATCCCGCTTTATTGAATTTTCTCCCTTGACCCTGTCCCCTTTCCAAAGTGTTTGTTTTGATTACCTCCACCCCCATCTGCCCTCCCCTCCATCAACCCCCCCGCCTTTTATTTTTTTTTATCTTCCTCCCTCTTCTTTCCTGTGGGGTAAGATACCCAACTGAGTATGTATGGTATTCCCCCTCAGGCCAAATCTGATGAGAGCAAGGTTCACTCATTCCCCCCTCACCTGCCCTCTACCCTCCTCCCATAGAACTGCTTCCTCTTGCCACCTTTATGCGAGATAATCCACCCCATTCTATCTCTCCCTATCTCCCTCTCTCAATATGTTACTCTCTCATCCCTTAATTTCATTTTATTTCTTTTAGATATCTTCCCTTCATCTTCAACTCACCCTGTGTCTGCTCTCTCTCTTTTACATATATATATATATATATATATATATACACACACACACATACATAAACACATATATATATACACATACATACACATACATACATATACACATAGATATATACATACATATACATTCACTTATATATATACATAAACATATATATGTATATATATATATATATATATATATATATATATATATATATATATATACACATATGCATATTCCCTTCAACTACCCTAATACTGAGGTCTCATGAATCATACTCATCATCTTTCCATGTAGGAATGTAAACAAAACAGTTCAACTTTAGTAAGTCCCTTGCAATTTCCGTTTCTTGATTGCCTTTTCATGCTTCTCTTGATTCTTGTGTTTGAAAGTCAAATTTTCTATTCAGTTCTGGTCTTTTCACTGAGAAAGCTTGAAAGTCCTCTATTTTATTGAAACTCCATATTTTGCCTTGGAACATGATACTCAGTTTTGCTGGGTAGGTGATTCTAGGTTTTAATCCTAGCTCCATTGACCTCCGGAATATCGCATTCCAAGCCCTTCGATCGCTTAATGTAGAAGCTGCCAGATCTTGGGTTATTCTGATTGGGTTTCCACAATACGCAAATTGTTTCTTTCTGGCTGCTTGCAGTATTTTCTCCTTGATCTGGGAGCTCTGGAATTTGGCAACAATATTCCTAGGAGATTTCTTTTTGGGATCTATTTGAGGAGGCGATCGATGGATTCTTTCAATTTCTATTTTGCCCTGTGGCTCTAGAATATCAGGGCAGTTCTCCTTGATAATTTCCTGAAAGATGGTATCTAGGCTCTTTTTTTGATCATGGCTTTCAGGTAGTCCAATAATTTTTAAATTATCTCTCCTGGATCTATTTTCCAGGTCAGTGGTTTTTCCAAGGAGATATTTCACATTGTCTTCCATTTTTTCATTCCTCTGGTTCTGTTTTATAATATCCTGATTTCTCATAAAGTCACTAGCTTCCACTTGCTCCAATCTAATTTTTAAAGTAGTATTTTCTTCAGTGGTCTTTTGGACCACCTTTTCCATTTGGCTAATTCTGCCTTTCAAGGCATTCTTCTCCTCATTGGCTTTTTGGAGCTCTTTTGCCATTTGAGTTAGTCTGTTTTTTAAGGTGTTGTTTTCTTCAGTGTATTTTTCAGTATTTTTTTGGGTCTCCTTTAGCAAGTCATTGACTTGTTTTTCATGGTTTTCTCGCATCCTTCTCATTTCTCTTCCCAATTTTTCCTCTACTTCTCTAACTTGCTTTTCCAAATCCTTTTTGAGTTCTTCTATGGCCTGGGGCCAGTTCATGTTTTTCTTGGAGGCTTTGGTTGTAGGCTCTATGACTTTGTTGTCTTCTTTAGGCTGTATGTTTTGGTCTTCTTTGTCACCAAAGAAAGAATCCAAAGTCTGAGACTGAATCTGGGCGCGTTTTCGCTGCCTGGCCATATTCCCAACCAACTAACTTGACCCTTGAGTTTTTCAGTGGGGTATGACTGCTTGTAGACTTACGAGTTCTATGTTCTACGTTTGGGGGGGAGGTGCCAGCTCTGTCAGAGCCATACTCCTCCTTCCCCAAGAACCCCCAGTCCAGGCTGGGCTTAGATCTTCAGCAGGCTATTGCACTCCTGCTCTGATCCGCCACTTAATTCCTCCCACCAGGTGGGCCTGGAGCCGGAAGTAACAACAGCTGTAGCTGCCCCACCTCCGCTGCCCCCGGGGCTGGAAGCCGAACCGCGAACTCCTTCCACTCCCGCAGCTTTTCCCACTAACCTTCTCCGCAGTCTTTGGTGTTTGTGGGTCGAGGGGTCTGGTAACTGCCGCAGCTCACATATTCAGGGCGCTAGGGCCCCCTCCACCCGGCTTCTGGTCTGGATCGTCCACGCCGCTCAGGCTGGGCTCTGCTCCACTCCGTTCCCAGCTCCCAGCTCCCAGCTCCCAGCTCCGTGTGGAACAGACCTCACCCAGAGACCATCCAGGCTGTCCTGGGCTGGAGCCCTGCTTCCCTCTGCTGTTCTGTGGGTTCTGCCGTTCTAGAATTGGTTCAGAGCCATTTTTATAGATTTTTGGAGGGACTCGGGTACGGAGCTCACTGTAGTCCGTGCTTACCAGCCGCCATCTTGGCCTGCACAAATTATGAAACAATGCATTTGCTACATTTCTCATCTCAGTTTAGTTTCTTTTTGAAGACAAAATACATTGAATTTTGTTCAGACTGTTTCCAATACATGGCAATCAATACAAAAAGTAAAAATCCCAGGAAAAAGCATTAACACTATACAGATTGTCAGTATGCCCTAACACTGACTACACCTTCACTTTCAAAACAACCGTCCTTTGATTTGTTCGTAGTTGCAACTTCGGGTATTATTCTATCTCAGAATTGCAACCTATAGTATGTAGTGATTTGTATAAATGCTTGAAATCACCATTTCTGCATTTAAAACACCAAGCACTTTTTTACAGCTTACTATGACATGTTTCTACACTTTGGCAGTAGGAATTTTGCTGGAGCTGTTATACATCTATTTATATATAGCTGTTTGTTGTATGTATACACATTGAAGAAGAGGCATAAACATCCACTCCCAGCTAGAAAAGAATGCCCTGATGCTATGTATGGGTAGATAGATTTGCAACATACTATTACAGGTGACTGTAGAAAATTTACCAGCACACCATCATATCAGTCAGTCAGTAAACATATTTTAACTACCTGTCTTGTACTTATCCCTGTTCTAAGTGCTGGGGACACACAAAAAAAGCCAAAGATGGTCCCTGCACTTGAAGGGCTTGCGGTCTAAGAGAGGGAGACAACATGCATGCAAACAAATATATACAACGCAGGATAAATAGGAAATTATTAACAGAAGGAAGCCACTAAAATCAAGAGGCATTGGGGAATGATTCCTATAGAGGATGGGATTTTCTTTAGAACTTATATGTTACAAACAACTAGAGGGAGGCGTAGCCTGAGAGCTCCCCCAAACTCCTCTGGAAACCTTGAAATAATGCCCTAAAACAAAATTCTGGAGCAGCAGAACCCATAAAAGAATGTGGTGAAATAATTTTCCTGCCAAAGACAACTTAGAAGGTCAGCAAGAATGGTCTGTCCCACTGGGGTGAGAGTGGAACCCAGTACAGTGCAGGCTATGCCAGTGCAGACCAGGCCCCAGCAAACCAGGAACAGGCCTTGGGAGCCACTCAATCAGCAGCAGCTGCTTCTGGAGCTCTCAGCCCACAGATGGTAAAGGGTTGAACAACTGGTCACAAAGAGATTACAGGGGTCCCTTTGCTACCACTGGGGGCAGGATTCTGTTGTTTTGCTCATACTCAGATCTGGGTTACAGTCCTAGGTGGCAGTCCCAAGATGAGGATGACCACTAGCACACCAGATCTTGTGGCCACAGTGGAGCAAGGACCCTTGTCACAGTTTCATGGCAGAAAAGAGTGCCTTGTAGTTGCTCACAGACCAGACCATAGGCCAGGAGAGTAGTAAACACACCTCTCCTTAGATCATGCTACCTTGGAAGAAATGAAAACTTACAGGTGCCTAAAAGTATCTCTGAAAACAGCTGCACAAAACCCCTGAAGCTTGGGATGATACGCCCTCAACTGTGGAAGCATACCTCTACTTTAGCAAAGAGTTAAAGTCCAGTCAAGAAATAGACTGGAAAAATGTTATGATGATATGGAAGATCAAAGCACACACTCAGAAGAAGACAACAAAGTCAAAACTCCTCCATCCAAAGCCTCTGATAAAAATATGAATGGGTCTCAGGACATGGAAGAGTTCAAAAAGGAATTTGAAAAGCAAATAAAAGAGGTAGAGAAAGAATTGGGAAGAGAAATGAGAGTGATGCAAGAAAATCATGAAAAAAGAGTCAACAGCTTGGTAAAGAAGGCACAAAAAAAATGCTGAAGAAAATAACACCTAAAAAAACCAGAATAGGCCAAATGGTAAAAGAAGTAGAAAAATCTAGTGAGAAGAAGAAAAGCAGAATTGGCCAGATAGAAAAAATATATATACAAAAGTTCACTTAAAGAGAATAACTCCTTAAAAAACAGAATTGGACAAAAGAAAAGAGAGACACAAAAAGTCACTGAAGGAAAAAAAACTCCCTAAAAAGTAAAATTGGCCAAATGTGAAAGGAGGTACAAAACTCACTGAAGAAAATAATTCCTTAAAAATTAGAAATGAACAAATGGAAGCCAATGACTTTATGAGAAATCAAGAAACAATAAAACAAAACCAAAAGAATGAAAAAATAGAAGAAAATGTGAACTGTCTTACTGGAAAAATAACTGACCTGGAAAATGGATCCAGGGAGATAATTCTAAAATTATTGGACTACCTGTAAGCCATGATCAAAAAAAGAGCCTTGACATCATCTTTTAAGAAATTATCAAGAAAAACTGCCCTGATATTCTGGAGCCTGAAGGTAAAATAGAAATCAAAGGAATCCATTGATCATCTTCTGAAAGAGATCTCAAAATAGAAACTCTGAGGAATATTATAGCCAAATTCCAGAGCTTCCAGGTCAAGGAGAAAATATTGGAGGCAGCCAGAAAGAAACAATCCAAGTATCATGGAGTCACAATCAGGATAACACAAGATTTAGGAGCTTCTACATTAAACGATCAGAGGACTTGGAATTAGATTTTCTGAAGGGCAAAAAAGAGTTAGGCTTACAATCAAGAATCACCTACCCAGCAAAACTGAATATGATCCCTTCAGGGGGAAAAATGAATAGCAGTCAAACAGAGGACTTTCAGGCATTCTTGATGAAAAGACCAGAGCTGAATAGAAAAATTGTCTTTCAAATACAGGTCTCAGGAAGCATAAAAAGGTAAACAGGAAAGAAAATCATTTCTCATTATTAGGGCTGTTAGTAGGGACATAGAGGGCATAGGCATGAGTTGAATATGAAAGGATAATAGCTAAAAAAATTTAAGGGGTGAGAAAGAGGAATGTACTGGGAGAAAGGGAAAGGGAGAAGTAGAATGGGGTATGTTATCTCACATAAAAGAGGCAAAAAAGTTTTTATGGTAAAGGAGAAGATGGGAGAGATGGCAGAGAATGCTTGAGCCTTATGCTCATAGGAAATAGCTCAAAGAGGGAATAACAGACACATTTGATTGTGTATAGGAATCTGTCTTACCCCACAGGAAATTAGGAGGGGAAGGGAATAAGAGAAGGGGGGATGGTGACCGAAGGAGGGCAGTTTTGGGGGAGGTGATAGTCAAAAGCAAAACACAAGGTGAAAGGAGATAGAGAATAGAATAAATTGGCAGGGTTGGGGCAGAGAATGGAGGGAAGACATAACTGTGAAAATATTTTTGAAGCAAGTTTATCTGATACAGTCCTCATTTCTCAAATATATAGAGAACTAAACCAAATTTATAAAAATAAGAGGCATTCCCCAATTGATAAATGATCAGAAGATATGAACAGTCAGTTTTTAGATGAAATAATCAAAGCTTTCTATAGCCATGTGGAAAAAAAATGTTCTAAATCACTATTGATGAGAGGAATTCAAGTTAAACAATTCTGAGGTACTACCTCACAGTCATTAGATTGGCCAATAGGATAGAAAAGGAAAATGACAAATGTTGGAGGGGATGTGGGAAAATTGAGACATTAATGCACTGTTGATGGAACTGTGAACTGATTCACCTGTTCTGTAGAGCAATTTGAAACTATGCCCAAAGGGCTATAAAACCATGCATACCCTTTGACCTAGTAATACCACTACTAGGCCTATATCCCAAAAGAGATTAAAAGAACAAAAAGGAAAAAGGGCCTATATATACAAAAATACTTATAACAGCTCTCTTTTCTGGTGGCAAAGAATTGGGAATTGAGGGGATACCCATTAATTGGGGAATGGCTGAACAAGTTGTAGTATATGATCATGATGGAATCCTATTGTATTATAAGAAATGATGAGCAGGATGCTCTCAGAAAAACTTGGACAGACTTACGTGAACTGATGCAAAATGAAATGAGTAAAACCAGGAGAACGTTGTACACAGTAAAAGCAATATTGTATGGTGATCAGCTGTGAATGACTTAGCTATTCTCAGCAATATAATGATTCCAAGACAACTCTGAAGGACTTAAAGAACAGATGGTGTCTGAATACAGGTAAAAGCATACTTTTTTAACTTCATTTTTCTTGAGTTTTTTTTTGTCTATGTTTTCTTTTACAATATGACTAATATGAAAAAATGTTTTGTACGACTACATATGTATAACCTACATCAAGCTGCTTGCCTTCTCAATGAGGGGCATGGAGAGAAAGGAAGGGAGAGCATTTGGAACTCAGAATTTTAAAAATAAATGTAAAAATTATCTTTACATGCAATTGGGGGAAAATGAAATTTAAATTTTTTTAAAGAGCACAAATTTAAACAAAAATTTGTGAGGCACAAATATATAAAAAAAGAAGTGACTAATCATCTATATGAAGTGGCTGTAGTTTTAACTTTTCTGCTAATAATAAAAACAGATAGGAAAAATTTTAAAGCATTTATAAAAAGACCTTATTAGAAATTGTATTTCGTAAAATGACTCTGGTCCCAAGGTCTTTGTGTGATTAAAAAAACAAAGAATTGTAGCTTTCATTTTAATAATTCAGCTGGTTTTTTAAATTATTTGTCCTCATTTAGGAGGCTGTTTTAGCATTGATGAGATATATAGAAACATGTCACAATTAGAACATTCATTCAAGACATGGAATTTTGTAGTGTTAACTAGAAAAAAGTGTGTCAAATTTTCTTTAACAGTTCTCAGGTATGGTCTTTCAGATCTCAAGATTAAGCAGAGAAGGGAGTCCTACATTATCATGCATAGCAAAGTAATTTTTGTAGTGTGAATATTGTTTGGTTGTTGGTTATGGTGCATAAATTAGGAAGAATGCAAATAGACCCTTCCAGGCTCAGCTCATCCTGCAGTGCTGAAAGTAACAAGAAACTTATTTTGAGTTGTGAACTTAACAAATGTGACTTGGAGGACACAGCATGAGGGCACATTTGCATCTTCAAGGCCTTGTTGTGACAAAGTCACTTATTTCTGCAGGAAGCCATTTTGGCATTTTTCTAGTTTCACCTTTCCTATCCCCTGCATGATTAGTAGGTAGATTAGTGATTATGGGAATTCTTGTTTGTTTTTCTTCCCTAGTTTAGAATTGTCATTACATTATGATGGGGGAATTCTGAGATACAAACTCTCCCCACTTTTCCCCACAATTCAAATGAGGAATGCATCTTTAATTTATTGTCTTACAGAGTTGTCTGGAGCATTTTGAGGTTAAGTGACTTGCCTATAGTCATATAGTTAGGGGGAAGACTTGAACCCAGGACTTCCTGATTGGGGAGCCTGCCCTTTATCCATTGCACTAAGGAAGAACACCTATGAGTCGATTCTGAACAATTTTCTGGCTTTCAGTGGAATGAATTTAGTTTCTAAGTCAATTAAAAAGTCATTAGAATATTAGTATATGACTGTGTGGAAATTTTTTAAGGCAATATTACAGTAATTTATGATGGAGTTTCAATATTAGGAAAGAAGTTATTTTTATCCAGATCATTATGGAGAACAATTCATCACTCACTACTTAAAGAAATCAAAGCAAGCTCTGCATTGAGTTAAAGATATGTTAATATGGTTCTCTGCAATTTAAGTAATTTATGTCAACAGTCTATTCCTCAAAACCCATTTCCAGCAGTTCCTATTCTCTCATTACAGATGTTGTGATTAATTTTCTTTATCCCATTGGGAAAAAAGAATATATATATACATATATATGCATATATATATATGTATATATGTATACCAAAAACATCCTTAAGAAAAGCCCAAAGATGAGCTTTCATAAAGTACACTATAGCTCTGATTCAGAGAGGAACAATAGTGATACTCTTATGTTTTCAAATAATTTGAAAAGTCAGCAACTTAGATATTAGAATTTAGAGAGGGAAAAAATCTGGACGGTAGATTATTTTAGAGGTAAAATGACAGCTGGAATAAGAAAGGCAAGATAGAAAAGTGAAAGAATGATGGGTCTGGGTAAGGAGACATGAGTTTAAGTGCTGGCTGTGGTTGGACCACCTGCATCACCTCAAGCAAATCCCTACACCTTTATGAGCCTCAATCTCTTCATCTGAGAGATGAAGATATTTGTGCTACCTAAGAACAGTGTTAAGGTAAGGATAACACATAAATTGTAAAGTACTGTACAAAATGAAACAAGATCAAGTGGACAGACACTATTGTTTGGTAATGACTTGTTGGTAAGGTGACAGACATAAAACAATTCTCTCATTTACATCACGGAACCAAAAATGTAGTCCAATCCAATAAGCATTATTAAGTATCTACAGTGTACAAGGATGCTAAATAGTATGGATGTTCCTGAATATAAGAACAAGTACTCTTGAATGTAGAAATTAGCCTGTGTGCTTGTCAATCTTAAATACTATTTTTGTCTGTTTTCTCCACAGAGTTACAGCGAACCTGTTAATATTGAAATATCCCAGCCTCCTCAGCGGATTAAGTGTAAAAAGTCAGTGTTCCATGGGTCCACCCAAGCTCATTCAGCCCTCTCCCCAACTTGCCCCTCTCACCAACAGCCAAGAATGAAGCCTCAAGTAACTGCTATGCACCCTATTCTTCCCCGGAACATAGCACCAAAACCTGATAATCAAATGCCAGTGATTGTCTCTATAGCCAATGTGGCAGTATCTCCTCAGATTGTGGAAATGAAAACTGATATCCCACTTTACTTTGTCAATTTATTATGTATTAACGATCAATCCACTATGTATTTTTTGGCCCCCTCATTATGCGAGTTTCAGCACTCTTAAGCCTGTAACTTCAGTTCTCTACTCTACCTTTGTAACTCATATCCTGCAAGTTCCCTGGCAATAGAAACAACTTCAGGTGCCTTTTCTACATTCATCTTTTTACAGGGCTTATTAGGAACCACAAGATTCCTAATCTATTGAAATCAGTAACATACAAACCACAAGCCTCCTGTTCCCCTTAGAAATTGGCCAATTGTTGGAGTTTCCAGGGGATGTGTCAATCTGGTGATTTGCCCACCACAAGACTCTCCATAGGGCGTGAATCATAAGATGTTGGTCCGGCTGGTAAGGAAACTGATTTAAGCATCACAATTTAAGCAGCACAATGCCTGACTCTTGACACTAGCCAGTCAAAATTCATTCTCCATCTTTGAAGTCCCATGTTATTTCTGTCTCCTATATATTGTTTGAATTTTTGGATACTCCCCTCAACTATAAAAGAGCTGCTCTGTCAGTTTGTTCCATGGCTATTGAGGAGCTTTGGATCCCTTTTGTTGGCAATAGCTAGCTTTGCTAATAAATTGATTATGCTTGAATCTCTGTGCCTCAGTTTCTCTTTATCACAGATTTTTATGTTGACAAGAGCCCACCTCTTCACCAGCATCTCAAAATACAGCAACAGCAGCCAATCACAATGCAGCAGTCAATTGGAAACCAACTACAAATGCAGGTCCAGTCCATACATTCACTCACAAAGCAACAAGTAAGTATTTGCTAACTCTTGACTCAAGCCTCTTTTGTTAAGCACAGAACAAGACTGTTTATTATAATAAATGGGAAAGCGACTTTTATAATATTTTTCTGTTCTGCAGAGAAGCATTATTGTACTTTTACAGCATTTCATTGTAACAGATGCATTGTGACAGGTGAAATGTGAAGCAACTGAGGAAGCAGAGGTTTGAGCTTCTGAGTATATCAGTTTATTAAGCTATTCATGGCAGCTGGATAACAAATTGGGAACAGGCCTCTTCAGCTCGGTATTTGACCCTGAATATGGAAGGAAACAGATTTTTATGCATTAAAAGCAAACAGTTAACAGGCTGTAAACCAGAATGCAAGATGAGGTAATCTGATTTCTAACTGAAGGAAAGATTAGGGACTTTCCAAGGTACAGGTGGAGGGGAGGATGAATGAGTTTCAAGAGCTGGGGTGGGGGGTGGGGTAGAGAGTGAGCAAATGAACTTTTCTGGATATGAAACAGGATGTCACTTAATTCCCAAGATTAAAAAGCAGATGGAGTTCACAGGAAAATGAAATTTAGGTCTGAAAATGGAGTCAGTGTGGGTCATACAAATCCCACAATTCTTTCTGCTATAAAAAGTAGGAAAGAAGTAAAAGGAGGGCGGAATAGCATAAATGCAGATGCTGAAAGGGAAAACTGTTTACATTCAGTAAATGTAGTTCTGCTTTTTGGAAAAGTGTAATTTAGAATGATGAATGTATACATCATGAAGTCAGAAGAATTCCTGATGTTGTTTTCTTTTCATAATCATGGATTTCTTCCTACAGAATCTATTTTGTTGGCACATGTCCTTCCTAGCTCCATGCCACATGATTAGTTTGTGTTTCTCAGATTACCAACATTTCTAAAAAATGCTAAAGATCCTCAAGCTTCCATCTAAGTCAGGAATGCTTAACCTTTTTGGTGTCATGGACCCCTTTTGTAATCTGGGGAAGCCAATGTAATATGGTGAACCCCATCTCAGGATAATATTTTTAAATGCATAAAATAAAATACGTAGGATTAATGAAGGAAATCAATTATACCTAAGTAGTTATCAAAAAAAGGAAAAAAGAAACTTAAGTTCACAGACTACCTCTGATTTAGGTAGAAAATAATAGGATATTAATAATAGGAGTGAGTGAGCTCAAAGCCTGGGAAGTTTTTGTGAGTCATGTATACATAATAAAGATAAGGCCCTGTCTAGGTATGGAGGAAGATCCTATCTTTGTCCCCTGGACTTCGTTTCATTTCATTTCTTTCCTTCCCTCTCCCCAATTCATTTGCATGGGGAAGAAAAAGAGTTTGGGAAATGGCAGTCTGGTGAACCTCAGAGCCCTGGATAGTCTAGTGGAAGAGTAGCCTTTACGTGAATGATAACTAGGTGTGGTTTAGCTACTAGAAATTAGGTCGGTAGTCACATAGACTTTCTGGCCATAAGCTAATGAGAGAGGTTTGATGTGGCCTAAAGCCTCATTCACCAGGAAGTACAGTTTAATGTACAGAGTTAAGGCTGAGGACACCAATTCAACCGGCAGTCTACTGTCTTGAAAAGAGCTTGGTGCCTGAGGCAGAGAATCTCCTATTGAGCAAAGCCTATTAAGGCCTGCGTCCTGAAAGAAAAAAATAGAGAGCTGGAATAGGACTCAGACGTGTATAAGAGTTTTTGCCCTTTATTCTAAAGCAAACGTTCTTAACCTTTTTGCACATGAGTCATGGACTCCTTTTCAGAATAATGCTTTTTAAATGCATGAAATAAATTACATAGGATTACAAAGGAAACTAATTTCATTGAAATAAATGTCCAGTTTTTTTCCCATCTAACTTCAAGGACCTCATGGCTCCCTGAAATTCATCCATAGACCCTTTGGTGGTTTGTGGATTGTAGTTTAATAACGCCTACTCTAAAAGAGCTGTAGCAAGAAAAGCTTTAAGCTTTAATCCAAAATAGCCAGGACAAATCCAACTCATCGTATTGTGAAGAAGTAAGAGCACCTCATCTAATGACTTCAAATGAAACCAGAATCTGGAAGCAGGGAAAAGTGTCACAACCACATGCCCCAGTATTGTTGCCCCTGGCAGTGTCCAGCGTGGAGCAGTGGAGCAACACTAAGAAGCAAACATGCCAGATCAAGTATCTACTGCTGTCTGGTTTTTGGAAGATGAGAAAATGTCTCTAATTGATATCCTTGTTGGACCCATTTAATGTTGGATGATATACTTCTCCTTTGGTGGAGGCATTACTGGGGCAACCCTGGAAACATCAGTTATTTCACATTTCATAGTCTGTGAGAATCTGACTTTGGTAGAGACCAGAAAACACAGGAGGTGCGAGGTATCAACCGTATAATCTAGGTTTTAATGAAGCTACTTGTATGTCCCATCTCAATTTAGATTTCTATTAAGCAAATTTTGACTTTATAAGAAAAATTTTCCTCTTTAAAAAAATTTAGGTATTTGAAGGATATGAGATAAAATGATATTTCGCTGAACAAGAGTTTCAAAATATTGAAAGATTGTAAAACCATTGCCCAAACAAATTAAGGTAAGTGTGTGCAGCCATTAAATTCAGCCTTCTTTTTCTTTTTTTTTTAATTTTTTTACATTTTTAATTAATTTATTTAATATATTTAGTTTTCAGCATTGATTTTCACAAGAGTTTAAATTACCAATTTTCTCCCCATTTCTACCCTCCCGCACACTCCAAGATGTCGTACATTTTGATTGCCCTGTTCTCCAGTCAGCCCTCCCTTCTGTCACCCCACTCCCCTCCTATCCCCTTTTCCCTTCTTCTCTTGTAGGGAAAGATAAATTTCTACACCCCATTGCCTGTGTATCTTAGTTCCTAGTTGCATGCAAAAACTTTTTTTTTGTTTGTTTTTGAACGTCTGTTTTTAAAACTTTGAGTTCCAAATTCTCTCCCCTCTTCCCTCCCTGCGCACCCTCCCTAAGAAGGCAAACAATTCAATGTGTATCATTATGTAAAACCCCTCCACAATACTCATGTTGTGAAAGACTAAATATGTTTTGCTCCTTCCTAACCTATACCCCTTTATTGAATTTTCTCCCTTGACCCTGTCCCTTTTCAAAAGTATTTGTTTTTGATTACCTCCTCCCTGTGTCTGCCCTCCCTTCTATCATCCCCCCTTTTTTGTCTTCTTCCTCCTTCTTTCCTGCAGGGTAAGATACCCAATTGAGTGTGTATGGTATTCCCTCCTCAGGTCAAATCCGATGAGAGCAAGATTTACTCATTCCTCCTCACCTGCCCCCTCTTCCCTTCCTACAGAACCACTTTTTTCTTGCCACTTTTATGCAAAATAATTTACCCCATTCTATCTCTCCGTTTCTCCCTCTCTCAATATATTCCTCTCTCATCCCTTAATTTGATTTTATTTTTTTAGATATCATCCCTTCATATTCAACTCACCCTGTGCCCTCTGTTTATCTATCTATACACACACACACACACCTACATATACACATACATACACATACATATGTATATATATATATATATATATATATATATACACATACACACACATATATATGTGCATATTCCTTTCAGCTACTCTGATACTGAGGTCTCACGAATCATACACATCATCTTTCCATGTAAGAATGTAAACAAAACAGTTCAACTTTAGTAAGTCCCTTAGGATTTCTCTTTCTTGTTTACTTTTTCATGCTTCTCTTGATACTTGTGTTTGAAAGTCAGATTTTCTATTCAGCTCTGGTCTTTTCACTGAGAAAGCTTGAAAGTCCTCTATTTTATTGAAAGTCCATATTTTGCCTTGGAGCATGATACTCAGTTTTGCTGGGTAGGTGATTCTTGGTTTTAATCCTAGCTCCATTGACCCCCAGAATATCGTATTCCAGGCCCTTCGACCTCTTAATGTAGAAGCTGCTAGATCCTGTGTTATCCTGATTATTTTTCCACAATACTCAAATTGTTTCTTTCTGGCTGCTTGCAATATTTTCTCCTTGACCTGGGAGCTCTGGAATTTGGCGAAAATATTCCTAGGAGTTTTCTTTTTGGGATCTTTTTGAGGAAGTGATCTGTGGATTCTTTCAATTTCTATTTTACCCTCTGGCTCTAGAATCTCAGGGCAGTTCTCCTTGATAATTTCTTGAAAGATGATATCTAGGCTCTTTTTTTGATCATGGCTTTCAGGTAGTCCAATAATTTTTAAATTATGTCTCCTGGATCTATTTTCCAGGTCAGTGGTTTTTCCAAAGAGATATTTCACATTGTCTTCTACTTTTTTATTCCTTTGGTTCTGTTTTATAATATCTTGATTTCTTATAAAGTCACTAGCTTCCACTTGCTCCAGTCCAATTTTTAAGGTAGTATTTTCTTCAGTGGTCTTTTGGACCTCTTTTTCCATTTGGCTAATTCTGCCTTTCAAGGCATTCTTCTCCTCATTGACTTTTTGGAGCTCTTTTGCCATTTGGGTTAGTCTATTTTTTAAGGTGTTGTTTTCGTCAATATTTTTTTCAATATTTTTTTGGGTCTTTAGGAAATCATTGACTTGTTTTTCATGGTTTTCTCTCATCACTCTCATTTCTCTTCCCAGTTTTTCCTCTTCTTCTCTAACTTGATTTTCCAAATCCTTTTTGAGCTCTTCCATGGCCTGAGACCAATTCATGTTTTTCTTGGAGGCTTTTGATGTAGGCTTTTTGACTCTGTTGACTTCCTCTGGCTGTATGTTTTGGTCTTCTTGGTCACCAAAGAAAGATTCCAAAGTCTGAGACTGAATCTGAGTGCATTTTTGCTGCCTGGCCATGTTCCCAGCCAACTAACTTGACCCTTGAGTTTTTTTGTCAGGATATGACTGCTTGTAAAGAGTACTTTGTTCCAAGCTTGAGCGGATGTGCCGTTGATTTCATAGCTATTTCTATACAGCCATCTCTGTCACACCAGCACTCCTCCTTCATCAAGAACCACCAGCCTGGACCTGACTGGGATCTTAAGCAGGCTCTGCACTCCTGCGCTGATCTGCCACTTAATTCCTCCCACCAGGTGGGCCTGGGGCCAGAAGCAACTGCAGCTGTAGTTCTATAGCTGCAACACCCCTGCTCCCCTGGGGTAGTGGCCTAACTGAGAACTCTTCACTCTGTCCCTGCAGCTTTTCCCACTAACCTTCTCTGTTGTCTTTGGTGTTTGTGGGTTGAGAAGTCTGGTAACTGCCACAGCTCAGTGATTCAGGGTGCTAGGGCCTGTTCTGCCTGGCGCCTGGTCTGGTTGGTCCTGCCTCCACCCATGCTGGGCTCTGCTCCCCTCCGCTCCGTGTGCAATAGACCTCATCCAGCGACCATCCAGGCTGTCCTGGGCTGGATCCCAGCTTCCCTCTGCTATTTTGTGGGTTCTGCAGTTCTAGAATTTGTTCAGAGCCATTTTTTATAGATTTTTGGAGGGACCTGGCGGGGAGCTCACGCAAGTCCCTGCTTTCCAGCCGCCATCTTGGCTCCACCCTCCTCAGTCTTATTTTTCAACCTAAATAATATATTAGTCATTGGAACTACAACTAAAATATTCAGATTTTAGATCCTACAGAGCTAGAAATCTAAGCCCCATATAATTTATATTGTAGTGGCTAAAAAAAACAATCATATTCAGTCAAGGATTTGCTTTTAAGACTAATATTTTTATAGATTAGTGTCCTATGTATTGTTAGACAATTTTCTGGCCAGAGAGATCTGGCTCAGTTTTGAGATCCAATTAGTTGAGTAGAAAGCTGTTTTTTTTCCCTGTAGTCCACTATATTCCTTGAGCCTGTTTCTTGCCCACTTTCCCCAAATCATTTGCTCCATTAAAGAAGAGAAATAAGGGAAAATTCTTCTCACTCCTGTCTTTTATCTGTTTGTGAAAGTTTATTCGAGGTCATATTTATTCTTTGTCTCTTACAAAGAATACATCTTTGCTCTTTAATGATAAGTGAGACAGTGATTACTTGAAAGACTTATATATAATAAATTATCTGCTTGTAATGGTGTAAAGAAATTCTAGCCAATTCAGTATCGTGATTGAGAGTTAGCATTCAGTTCATCCGTGGACTGCCAGATCTTAAACTATTACAATGCAAAAAGTCAAATCAACAAGCATTTATTAATCACCTACTATGTGCCAGGCACTGTGCTAAGCACTGAGGATACAATCAATAAAAAGAGATAGTCCCTGCTCTCAAGGAGCTTACTGTGTTACAGGGGGAGATAACACACAGCAGGAGGCAAGAAAGTAGCGGTGGAGGATACACCAAAGAGCCCCCAACATGGGGGCATCTTGCTCCATGGAGCAAGGAACCAGGCAGAGCAGCAGATGAAGAGTGGAGTTGGCCCAGAAGTCCAGTTTCTACCCTCCACAAAGGAAGGAACTGGGGGGAGTTTGATACTCTATCCTCCTGCCCTCCAAACAGAGGGGAGAGTAAATGGAGGGAGGTGATGTCAGGCAAGCTTGAATCAGCCCATAGTGATGAGATTAGAGGTGATGAGCTTTAACCTGGAAGGGGCATCTTGTGATGAGCATAACCTGAGAGGTGCATTCTCCTTCTCGGAGTTGTAATTGTTATTATTGCCTTGTAGTGCTTTAGGATCACCATTATCAGCATAAGTACTATATAATAATAAGTCTGGGAATACAAATTATTAGTGATTTCTAGGAAATTGCTTTATTTTGATATTGTGTCCTCATCACCTAGCACAGTAGCTTATGTATAGGGGGACAGAGCTAAGGACTAGGCCTGATTTCACTGGCATAAGGAACTACCAGATGAAGGAATTTCTTTGTTAATGCAGGTCAGCACAGTTTCTTACCTGTTAATTAACTTTCCTATGACCAAGTAGTAGTCTGTGTGTTTCAGAAGTAGGACTTGAACCCAGGTCTTCGGGACTCCAGCCCTAACTGTATTGTCAGGATATTTGGAGACACTTTGTTTCGCAGAGCTAAGGCACAGCAAGCAGGCTGTGCCCTTAGCATGGCATAACAACAATTCTTTGTGTTCTGGATGATCTCACCCTCTGGCAAAGTGTATTGCTTTGATCATCATGAGCTGTTCACTTAGAGATTTATGCCTAAAGCCATCCATCACATCTCTTGACATGTTCACAATCCCTATTTCTCGTAACAGGCAAGTGAACCAAACCAGGTACTGCACTCCTATTGCCGCTACACTAACTCTAGTTTTGTACCCCACTGAATAATCACGAAGCTCAATGACCTTTAAGACTTAAGACAGTCAACTTAAGAGTTGCTCCCACAGGACTCAGGCATTACTGCATTGTCCAGGCATGGGCCTGCTAAGAATAATTGTTGTGGTGGTCCAGCCCACTTACGGTTTTTTATGCATACAAGACCTGCCTTTACCCCAGAACATTAAGTCATCCTTCTCAGGAAATTGGGGGGTGGAGTGCTTATGCTTGCAAGTGTTTTCCTAACTCTGAAATTAATTAAATTTTTGTTTAATCCCTGACATGTGCCTCTGGCCTGCTTTGTTCTCAGCCATTCCCAGATTAGAGACTGATTCCTGTCTAGCTGACAGTATAAACTCTGCCACTCTTGTACAGAGCAGGAATATAAGTGGTTACTGATTTACTAATTCCTTGATGGTAGGAGACTGAGGGCAAACTCAGCTTTTGATGATGATAAAACCTGAAAACCCAGAAGAAATCTCAAATTGGTTGGGGAGTAAAAGGGGGATAAAGAAAGGCAATATTGAAGAGACCCAATACATTATGGGATGTGGAAGAGCCTAGAAAGCAAACATGACCTTCTATGAATAAATATTAGTCAAGTTTAGTATTTTCTGAGACTGCATTCTGTCTTTTTAGATCTAAGATAATTGCATATAACACATGGATTTACATATATCAGAGAATCCTTTACATAATGGCTCCATGACGTGTGGCTGCTTTTTACTGTGGTTTAGCTCAGTTAAAAGGGAGAGGAACATTCTAAACCAGTCCAAATTACACCCTAAAAAGAGATAGAAGGGTATCCTAGAAAATACTTCTAGGCAGAAAAAAAAAAGGGGACTATCGCTTGACTCACTTCTTAAAGAGGCTTTTTCACTGAATGGGCGTTACCTCACCCTAAGTGAGTACATGAAAAGGCCTTAGCCTAAAAGGGCCAGGTCTCCCATTGCATCCTGGGTCATCTCCAGTCATCTTGATGAATATCTGGTCACTGGATCTAGATGGCTCTGGAGAAGAAAGTGAGGCTGGTGACCTTGCACAGCCTTTCCTCACTCAAAGTCAACTGCAAGTCGTGTCATCATTTCCTGATGCTATGGTCCTCTTCAAAAAGGAAGGACAAACACAACAACTTCTAGGCAGAGACAGCAGAAACTTACTTGTTTGCTTACTACATTTGGCTCTGATTCTGAGAGCAGTGTTTCAGTATGATGGTCACACACATACATGCATTCCCTTGTTTATACAACTCTGAAAATATGAAATTGAACATTGATCTTCAATTCTATTTCATTAAGACTTAAGCTAGATTTAATATTCCCCCTTACTGTTCTTGCCCTTGCAAGTTTACTCAGGTAACCTGAGGTCACTTGGGTCATAATCATATTCTTGTGATTCAGGTAACTTCGGGTTACTTGGGTATTCATTCTATTCTAGTGACTTGTACTCCTTTTGTAACTCTACCCATCACCCACTTTACAGAGACTTGATTAACCTAAAGGCCAATCTCATCAATTTAAAACTGTTACAGCAACACCCATTGCCCTCTTACAGAGTTTGACATCTTTTAAGTATTTGAATATAATTATATTGTGCCCCTAAATTCTTTGTTCTAAGGCTAATCTAATCAGAAATCCTTTAACATCCTGGTATAAAAACATTTAAAACCTCATTTTTAGTAAAAGTAAAAATACAGTGTATCCTCAAAGTGTTCAAGCAGTTTTAAGCTTTAGCAGCTTAACAACAATAAGCTAATAGTTTAATTTTGATAAACAATAAAGTATTAATTTCGTAGAATAATAATTCAACAATAATTATTAAAGCTTAAAACTGCACTGAGACTTTGGGGACACCCTGTCCTAAGAAATTGTATTTCTCCAGCCCAAAATACTTTCTAGATTCTTCCTTTTAGGAAAGAGGGTAGAACAAAAGCTAAAGGTTTTCTCTGGAAAATGAACTAACAAAGCCTATCTCTGGTTTTATACACATCATAGCCTCCCCACCCACCTGATAGGACTCATCCTTCTCCTTTGATAAAGGATTAAGATACCCCTGAAAGGGAGGAAATCTTTGATTTACTCCTAGATTGAGGTCCTGGAGGACTGGGCTGTTAATTTGATTGCTCAACTAGTCTGAAAAAAGTTATTTTTCTTAGTCAAGATTCCTGAAAATTTCTTGGGGCAAAGAATAATATCAGAGGGCACGTGAGTTTGGAGATATATGTGTGTTTGTATGTATATACATTTGTGCATTTGTTCGGTCCTGTCCAACTCTTCTTGACCCCATTTGAGGTTTTCTTGGCAAAGATATTGGAGTGATTCTCCATTTCCTTCTCTAGAAGAGGAAAGTAAGGCAAACAGGATGAAGTAACTTGCCCAGGGTCACACAGCTAGTGTCTGAGACCAGATAGGAAGATGAGTCTTCCTGACTATACACAAACACATATACATACATATACATATAGTCCTCTCTTAACTTCCACTGTCTTTCTTCTCCAATCTATACTCAGCTGCCAAAAAAAAAAAAATCTCCCTAAAGCAAAGTTCTCACCATATTGGTCCCCTGGTCAAAACGTTCTAGATCCAGTGGCTCCTGGGTGCCACTCAGATAAAAGAAAAAAATTACTCTGTTTGGCTTTCAAAGCCTTTCACCACACCTCCCATGGCTACCTCTGTACAGGTAGATGTGTCTCAAATATGAAGCCTTTTTACCTCTACCTCATAGAATTCTAACTCCCTTCAAAGATGAGCTCAGGTGCTACCTGCTATAGGAAGCCTGTTCTTAGCCCCCTTTTGTTCCATAGGTTCTTTTGGCCAAAGAATTTATCACTAATAGGCAACTGAGAGAGGTAATGAGTTTCTTGTTGTTTAGTGAGGTTTGTCCTGTCCCAAGGACCACACTCATAGCCTTTCCAGTGTGACAGTTTCCCTTTTTGTAAAAAAGGATTAATGACAGCACCTGCTTCCCCAGAGTCGTGAGAATCAAATGAGATAGTAATTGTAAAGCAGTTAGAACAGTGCCTGGCTGACTTATAGTCAGTGGTTTGTAAATGTGAGTTGTTTTATTATTATTATTACTAGTATTGTTAGCCTGGGAAGACTCTGTGACAAATACACACAGCATCCATGTTAAGAGTTTATACATATCATGCAGAAGTCAGTGCTTATTAAATATTTATTGAATTAATTTTTTTAAGCTCAAAAGCATCCTTACGAAGTCCCCATGGAACTCACCCAGAGCAGTCCATTCAGAGTCAAGGCAAGACAGAAGAGGATTTAACATTTTTGGCATCTACTAGAGGCTGATACACCAACCGACATTGGTGAAGTATTGTTTGGGAGCAAAGTGACCCAAATTCAATACTTTTAAAAAACTGAACTTATCTTCCTCTCTTTGAAATTTGTTCCTTTTCCTGAGATAGTGATACCAAAATTTTCCCTGCCTTTTAGGCTTGAAACCTGAGTCACCTTTGATTTCTTACTCCTCCATTCTCCTAATATTTAATTAATTCACCAAGTCTACTTATTTTTCTCAGTGTCTCTCATCTCTCCCTCTGTCTTGAAGCCTACTACTATCATCTTATTTATTTTCTTATGCTTTCACACCCCTACCACCCTTTTCTGTCTGTACTTTCTATTTTCATCATGTTACTTCACTGATCAAAACATTTCAACGTCTTCCTCTCCCAAAAGAAAGACAAGTCTTTCACCTGACATTTAACATCTATTATAATCTAAGCCAAACTCACCTTCCTACCTTTATCTCCAGCTACTTTCTTGTACAAACAGTGAAGGTTGTTTTTTTTTTAGTCAGGGGAGTGACATGGTGGGGAGGAATGAATATGAGACATTGAAAAAAAATCAGTGAACCATCTACCAAACTATTCCCTCATACTCTTCTCTACATTCACCTCTGAACCGTAATCATACTCTTTTTTGCCTACCCAAATCTCACATATCTTTCAAGATTCACAGTTCAACTCTCTTTTCCATGTCTTCTCAGACTACTCAAGAGATGCTCTGACCTTCTCCTGAAACCAAAGCATATATTACTTACGCACCTTATTTAGCAATTAATCATGTACGGATTGATTTACAGGAGTCCTTATTGCCTAGACTTTAAGTTGAGAACATAAACTGTCTGTCGTGAAAGTAAATTTGTTGCCTTGATTCCATTTTGTTGCAAGCCTCCATTTAGTGACAAGTTATGCAAGCTGCTTTTCTGTAATAAGGACTTGAGTGTTGTAGCTTGGCAGTAACAGTATTCTCCAAGTTGGGTAATAGCTAATAATAATTTTTGCACATCTCAAATTTTGTAAATAGCTACTAACGATATTTCTTACACAGATTTCACAAACATGTTCCCTAGATTTGGTAAGCAATTGATCAATACTTGCTAATGATTTTAGCTTTGATTGATAGGTTCTATTCATCTAAGTGTAGGCAATCAATCACCAGTCTGAATTTGGTTGTAACCAGCTAGCACTCATTTCTAGAACTATAAAAAATCCATAGGAGGTGCAGTCTTCAGCCTGACCTTGGCTGGCAACTGAGGCTATCTCTATACCCTCCCTAGCGGAAAGAGAATCTTGTTTTTGAATACCATTAAAAGACATACTTACTAGGAAGGTCTAGGAAATCTGAAAGTTTGTTTCTAGGGGGGTTGTTTTATTGTCTAATAGATAATAGAGTAATGTTTACATTCATTTAATTAATAGTTTGTTTGATAGCATTGAGAAGATTAAGTCTAAATAGTGTTTCCTTCCTATTAGATAACATAAGTATTAGTAAATTGGTTTTGCACATAAACTTGTTTCACCCTTTTTCATAAACCCCATAACTGCTGTCACACTGCCCTATACCTAGTAGGCACAAAATAAATGTGCCGTCATCCTAAAACCGTATCATATGCTGCTGCTCACTGAACACTTTTGGATTATAGCTCTTCCTGATCCTCCTTCCTGTGCAGGTATCTCCTGAATGACCACTCTGTGCAAGATACGTGAGATACAAGGCAGTCCATGACATGGGCTCTACCCTTTGTTCTAGGACTTTTGGACCAGCTCAGGGTTCAGGTTCAGGTGCGGATCTAGGGCATATTCAGTTAGAAGTCTTTGAAGAAGTAAACCAACCATTGTTAAACTTGGATTATCAGACATTAGAGGTATTATCCTGTATCCCTAGAATTTAAAAACTACTCAAAAGGATTTGTGGTCTCATCAATTTGACTGATCACTCTAATGCTACAGATTGCAATCTATTCATTCCTGCCTGGGGTGTAGTTATGTTCAGGGAAGACTAGTACCTCTGGTGTGATGGCTGCCGAGCCCTTTTCAGGGATGATTTCCACTTTTGGTATCCACCTGTTCTACCCAGCTCTCACCTGTGGCTCCAAGAAGCCGTAGCATGCGCAGTGGCCACACCCCGGCAAACCATTTTGGCAGACAGGCTAAAACAGGTTGAGGATAACCAAGGGGTCTCAAACCTATTGGTGATTTAGGACAGTGTCTGCCCCAAGCATGTGAAGACTTCCCCTGGCGGAATGGGCGGATGAGAACAATTTGTTCCAACAGCCATGAAGGCACTTGAAGTAGGCGCTGTGGAACACTTAGAGTTTGGTTAGATATCGAAGATGCCAAGGTTATCCACTGCATTTTGAGCCATCACCAGTCATTTTGATTCTGCCCTGCCACTGGACTGTGACAACTTCAGAAGAGAGAGTGAGGCCAAGGGCTGTGCAACTGTGTCTCACTTAAATCCAATTTACGCGTGAATCAAAAGACACCACCCATACTATTTTATCATTATACCTATCTCAAAGTCCTGTGGTGACAGGCAAGGTAACAAAGCAGTAGGTGTGGATACACTGGGAGCTATAGTCACAATCCTGCACACAGGCAGCCGAGGCCATAGGGTCATTTCTCACTGGAAGCAGCAGCCCCCTGGATATCTGAGCAGCCTTTTGAGGATCACACTGCTCACCTCCTGATGTAAGGAAGGGGCTAGAAAAGGTGTCCTACTGAGGTATCACCTTATACCTACCAGATAGGCTAACATGACAAAACAGGAAAATTATAAATGCTGGAGAAGATGTGGATAAGTTGGAATGCTAATTCATTGTTGGTAGAGCTATGAGCTGATCCAACCATTCTGGAGAGCAATTTCGAACTATGCCCAAAGGCAATAAAAATTGACCCAGCAATAGTGCTTCTAGGGCTGTATCCTAAAGAGATCATAAAAATGGGAAAAGGTCCCACATGTACAAAAATATTTATAGTAGCTCTTTCTGTGGTGGCCAAGAATTGAAAATTGAGGGGATGTCCATCAATTGAGGAATGGCTGAACAAGTTATGGCATATGAATGTATACAAATACTATTGTGCTATAAGAAATGATGAACAGGCGGACTTCAGGAAAGACTTCTATCAACTGATGCTGAGTGAAGTGCGCAGAACCAGGAGACAATTGTACATAGTAATAGCACACTGTGTGAGGACTGATTTTGATAGACTTAGCCCTTCTCAGCAATTCAGGGACCTAAAACTTTTCCAAAGGACCTATGATGGAAAATGCCATCCATATCCAGAGAAAGAACTATGGAATCAGAATGCGGAGTGGAGCAGACTCTTTTCTCTTTTGTTTTGTTTTCTTTCTTGTGGTTTCTCCCATTCATTATAATTCTTCTATGGAACATGACTAATGTGAAAATGTGTTGAATAGAAATGTATGTGTAGAGCGCATGTATATCAGATTGCATGTCGTCTTGCGGGGAGGGAGAGAAAATTTAAAACTTATGGAAATAAATATTGAAAATGGAAAATAAATAAAATTTTTTAAAAACTTAAAAAAAAGAAGAAAAGGTGACCTTAAAATGTCTGCTTACCCAGCTCTGGCCTGATTACTGCAGCAAGCAGGGAATCCCACTCTGCAGTCGAAACACAAAAAAAATGTACAAAAAATGTCTACAAAGATAATTCCACTCACCACTGGCACATGGAATATGTGCACACTTACAGACAACACAAAATCCAGCAGATCTGAAGACAAACAGCTCTTGTTATAAGAGAACTCAGCAGTTATCACATCCAAATAGCAGCCCTGAGTGAAACAAGGCTGGCATATGATGACTAACTTATTGAAGTTGGAGCTGGATACATGTTTTTCTGGAGTGGTTGCAATAAAAGGGAGTACCGTGTAGCTGGCATAGGTTTCGCAATCAAAACTAATCTGTCAACAAGTGCGTATGCCTGCCAAAAGGAGTGAATGACAGGCTCATGACAATGCAGTTGCCACTTGCAGGAAAATGTCATGCCACCATCATCAGGGCCTGTGCTCCCAACATGACAGACCCTGATGAGGTCAAAGAAAAATTTTACGAAGACCTGGAGACCCTTATCATCAGTCAATGTGCCAAAAGACAAGCTTATAATTCTGGATGACTTTGATGCTAGAATAGGCTCAGACTACCAGACTTGGCAGGGAGTCCTAGGGAGGAATGGAATTGGAAACAGCAATGAGAATGATCACTTACTACTGAAGACTTGTGCATCTTATGACCTTCTCATCACCAGCACTGTCTTCTGTTTAGCTAAATGCAATAAAACTTCATGGATGCCCCCTCACAGCAAATATTGACCTTTAATAGACTATGTGATTGTAAGAAGAAGAAACAGACAGGATGTGAGAGTGATGAAGGCAATGTGTGGTGCAAAGTGCTCGACTAATCATTGACTTATCCTTTCCAAGCTAAATATTTGAATTCAACAAAAGCAGTTGCCCCAAAGCAAAATGACTATCTGAAGAATTAATGTCAACAAATTAGAACTCTTCTCTTAGCAGAAACAGTTTGTTGCTAACTTGGAGGGAGAGTTGAGCCAACACACAGTTGGCAACAGTGGAGCAGAAAAGGAGTGGACAGCTTTCAGAGATTTGGGGGATAGCACTGCATTTGCTCGTCTGGGTCAGAACACTCACAAAAAACAAGACTGGTTTGATGAAAATGATGGGAAAATTTAGAAGCTGCTAAATGAAAAACAAGAACTCCAGAGGGTTTACCAGCAGGGTAGTTCATTCATCTCTAATAAGGCAGCATTTAATTCCATCAAAAGTGAAGTACAAGCAAAGCTTAGAGAGATGAAGAATTCTTGGCTCAGCAAGAAGGCAGACGAAATTCAGTTTTATGCTAATAGTAACAATCCAAAGTGCTTTTATGATGCTCTGAAGGCTATTTATGGGTCAAAGACTTATGGTGCATCTCAACTACTCAGTGCTGACAGAGCCACATTGATTAGTGATAAGGACTCATCCTGGAGAGATGGGCTGAACACTTCCATAGTGTTCTCAACAGACTATCATCAATCAATGCTGAGGCCATTGACCGTTTACCTCAGGTAGAAGTCAATCCCTCCATAGCTGAAGCTCCAACTGAAGAAGAGGTTTTGAATGCCATTAGGCTCCTTTCATGTGGCAAAGCACCTAGTGCTGATTCTATTTCAACTGAGATTTACAAGGTGGGGGGGGTTCATTGCTCATACAAAAGCTGAAATTTTCCAGGTTATATGGCAAGAGGTGGTTATCCCCCAGGAGTTCAAGGATGGGTCCATTATCCATCTCTATAGAGGTAAAGGAAATAGATCATCCTGTGCCCGGGGGGGGGGGGGGGCGGGTGGAGGGTTCTCTCTCTCAGTCATTGCTGGCAAGATTCTTGTCAGAGTCCTCCTTCGTAGGCTTATTTTTCACCTGGAAGATGGTCATCTACCTGAGAGCCAGTGTGGCTTCAGAAAGGGCCAAGGAACAATCAATAGTGTTTGCTGCCTGACAACTCCAGGAGAAATGCCAAGAGCAGAACAGAGGTCTGTACTCAATATTTGTAGATCTGACCAAGGCCTTCGATACTGTCAGTCATGAGGACTTATGGAAAATTATGTCAAAATTTGGTTGCTTGGAGAAGTTCATTATTATTGTACATCCATTTCATGACAGTGTGCTTGCCTGGATTCTAGATAGTGGACAATGCTCTCATGCCTTCCCAGTCACCAATGGAGTGAAACAAGGCTGTATGCTTGCTCCCATGCTTTTTAGCATGATGTTTTCAGCCATGTTGTCAAATGCTTTCAATGAGGATGAACATGGCATCAAGGTCAGCTACTGCACTGATGGTAAATTCTTCAACTTGAAAAGACCATAAGCCAAGACCAAACTGGAGGGAGTACTGGTGCATGATTTCCTGTTTGCAGATGCAAATGCAGCCTCTGAAGCTGAGATGCAGCAAAGTATGAATCACTTCTCTACTGCTTGTGCTAATTTTGGCCTAGCAATTAACACCAAGAAAACACAGGTGCTCCATTAGCCACCACCACACCATCCATACGTGAAACCATCAGTTTACAGCAAATAGACAAATTTTGAGTGCTGTGGATAAGTTCACTTACCTTGGCTGTGTACTTTCCAGGTATGTACGCATTGATAATGAGGTTGACACACGTACTGCCAGAGCTCTGAAGGAAAGTATGGGAGAGAAGAGGTATTAGACTGATTACCCAACTGAAAGTCTACAGAGCTGTGGTGCTGACCTCATTGTTGTATGCCTGTGAAACCTGGACAGTCTAACAGCGCCATGCTGGAAAACTGAATCACTTCCATTTGAATTGTCTTAGGAAGATTCTGTCATTCATTGCTCTGATGACATCTTTTACTCTTTTTACTTCTTTGAAGTTCTTTTTTGCAAAATGTTGTCACAGCTTCCTTTCCTTCTTCATTGCCCTGTGATGCTAATTTTCATTTCTTCAGAAATTATGTTCAGTGTCTTAAAATTCTTTTTATTGACATTTTCATTTTTGTATTACCTGCATTTCAGAATATATCCACCTACCTACCCCTACTCAGTTGAACTGTGCTTATAACAAGAATCAAAAAAGAGGGCAGTCATGTCTTAAAGCCATAGAAGAATACTGATCGCATAATGGTATTAAAAAGATTGGCATAAATTTTAAATAAAATTCTATCAAACAGACTACAGCAACTAACCCAGGAAATCATTCATTATATCCAATTTGGACTTATGTCAAGGACAGAAGGATGGTTCAACATTGGCAAAACAGTCAACACAATCAATCATATTAAAAACAAAAACATCCAAACCCACATGAAAGAAAAAAGAAAAAGAAAGCAAAAGCCTTTAACAAAGTACAACACTCATTTATGCTAAAAATTCTACACAGCACAGGCGGGGGGGACCATTTTTAATAATATAAAAATTATCTATTTAAAAATAAAAGCATTTAGGGGAAGCTAAGTGGTGCAGTGAATAGAGCACCGGCCCTGGAGTCAGGAGGACCTGAGTTCAAATTTGGCCTCAGACAATTGACACTTACTAGTTGCGTGACCTTGGACAAGTCACTTAACCCCAATTGCCTTCCCCCCTCCAAAAGAAAAAATTAGGGTAATAAAAAAAGCATTTAATGCCATACCAATCAAACTGCCAAAGGATTACTTTAGAGAGCTAGAAAAAATAACAAAATTTATCTGAGAAACAAAAGATCAATAACAACAAAGAAGAAAAATGAGAAGGAAAGAACCCTCATAATAACTGATCTCAAACTATACAATAAAGCTTTAATTTTCTAAATAATTTTGTCTGGATAAAAAAAAACAGGTTAATTAGGGGAATAGATTAGTATGGTAGTGTAGCATATACTTAACTGTTTGAAAAAAAAACTACTTGGAAGACTGTGGCCAAAATTAAATGCTAACCAACATCTTTTACTACATGCCAGGACAAACTCCAAATCTGTATGTGATTTAGACAGAAAGGGCAAAATCATAAACAAATTAGCAGAGCATGAAAGAAATTACCTATCAGATCTATGGATGGGGAAGACTCATGAATAAACATGAAATAGAAAGGTTCATGGAAGGTAAATGGGAAACTTCTGATTACATAAAATTAAAAAGTTTTTGTACAAACTAAATCAATTCATATAAAATTAGAAGATCAGCATGAAAACTGGAGGGTGGGGGGAAGTTTTGTAGCAAGTTTCTCTGATAAAGATATCATTTGTAAGAAATTTAAGGAAGTGAATCAAATTAATAAAAGTCTTATTTTTTCAATTGATAATGGGTCAGTGGATATGAATAAAAAGTTTTCAGAGGAAGACCTCCCAGGCATCTGGTCATAGAAAAAAAATGTTCTAAATCATGAATAATTAGAGAAATGTAAAATTTTTAAAAATTTTGAGGTACCACTTCTGTCTGGTTAAGATGACAAAAACAGAAAATGACAAACGCTAGAAGAGCTGAGTGAAAACAGGCACAATAATGCATTGTTGCTGGAGCTTTGAATTCTTTGAACCATTCTGGAAAGCACTTTGGAACTATGCCCCCAAAGCTATTAAATTATACGTACTCTTTGACCCGGCAATACTGATACTTGGTCTACACCTCAAGGAGATCAAGAAAAGAGGAAAAGGCCCTATATATACAAAGTATTTCTAGCAGTTCTTTTTGTAGAGAAAGAACTAGAAACGGAGAAGACACCTATCAAATGGGGAATGGCTGAAGAAGTTATATAATATGAATATGATGAGATACTACTGAGATGTAAGAAATGATAAAATGGTTCCAGAAAAATCCGGGAACACTTGTACGAACTGATGGAAAGTGAAGCGAAAACTGGAAGAGAAATTTATGTAATAAAATCAATATTGTAAAGATAATCAACTTTGAAAGACTTAGTAGCTCTGACTAGCACAATGATCAATCATAATTCCAAAGGACTTGTGATGAATCATGCTATCCACCTGTAGATTGAGAGCAGATAAACTCAGAGTACAGCACACAGCATATTTTCTTTTCTTTCTCTCTCTCCCTCTTTCTGTTTGGATAGGACTAATGTGGAAATTGTTTCACATAACCATATAAATTAATATTCTATTTTGTTTTTCTTCTCAGTGAGTAGGGGAGCAGGGAAGAAGAGGAAGAGAATTCAGAACTGAAAAGTTAAATGAAAAAATGAAAAAAAGGAAGTATAATATGCAATGGGATCACTAGAACCTTTTCCAAAATATAATGAAGGATACCCACTCTTTCCACTTTTATTTGGTAAAGTCCTAGAAATGCTGCTAATAGCAGTAGGAAAAGAGAAAGAAATTAAAAGCACAAAGATAGGTAAAAATGAGATGAAAGTTACCTATTTGCTGATGATTTGATGGCTTACTTGAAAATCCTAGAGGATCAGCAAAAATACTAATCAAGATATTTAATACTTTCCACAAAGTTGTGGCTACAAAACTAAACCCTCAAAAATCAATTACATTTCTATATGATAGTAAAATCTAAGAGGCAGTAATAGAAAAGGAACTATCACTCAAAGTAACTACTAATTGCATAAACATATGAGGATCAATCTACAAAGACACACAAAAATATAGATCCAATTATAAAGTGCTTCTTAAAGAAATAAAACAATTTAGATTACTGAAGGAATATATAGTTCTCATGGTTGGGCTGCGTCAATAAAATAAAAAAATGACAATACTACCAAAATTAATTTACATTTTTAATGCCAATTAAATGATCAAAAGGATAATTCATAGAGCTTGATAAAGTAATATAAAATTCACTTGGAAAAAATGAAAGATCTAGAATATCAAGAGAAATTATGAGAAGTAGATAACCAAGGTGGAATCATACTTCCAGACTTCAAAATATTACAAAGCAGCAGTCATCAAAACTATCTGGTATTGGTTAAAAAACAAAAGTAAATCAATGGAAAAGACTAGACAATAGACAATCAGAAACAATAGAATTCAATAATCCAGTGTCCAATAAACCTGAAAATATAAATTACTTAGGAAAGAATTCCCTATTTCATAAAAACTATTGGGAAAATTGGAAAGAATTTTGGCAGAAATTAAGCTTATACCAACACCTTATGTCATATTTCAAAATATGTTCTAAATGGTATATGACTTTAATTTTAACAATCACATAAATGTTGGAGAAGATGTGGGAAAATTGGAATACTAATGCATTATTGGTGGAGTTGTGAACTGATCCAACCATTCTGGAGAGCAATTTGGAACTACACCCAAAGGGCTATAAAACTGTACATACCCTTTGATCCAGCAATACCACTACTAGGTCTGTATCCCAAAGAGATCATAAAAAAGAAAATGTACAAAAATGTACACTGTACAAAAATATTTATAGCAGCTCATTTTGTGGTGGCAAAAAATTGGAAATTGAGGGGATGCCCATCAATTGGGGAATGGCTGAACAAGTTGTATATTAATGAAATGGAATACTCTTGTTCTATAAGAAATGACGAGCAGGCAAGTTTCAGAAAAACCTGAGAAGACTTGAATGAACTGATGCTGAGTGAAGTGAGCAGAACAAGAACATTGTACACAATAAGAGTAACATTGTGCAATCACCAGCTTTGATAGATTTGACTCTTCTCAGGAATACAATGATCTAAGAGAATTCCAAAAGGCTCATAATGGAAAATGCTATCCACATCCTTTCTTTTTTTTTTCTTTCTTGTGGTTTTCCCCTTTTGTTCTGATTCTTCTTTTACAACATGATCAATGTGGAAATATGTTTAATGTGATTGTACATGGATAGCTTACATCAAATTGCATGCTGTCTTGGGAAGGGGGGAGAAGAAGGAAGGGGAAAAATTTGGAACTCAAAATCTTATAAAAGTTAATGTTGAAAACTTAAATTTTAAAAATATTAACAATCATATTATGGAAAAATTAGAAGAGAAGCAGATCATATGTCTCCCAGTTCTGTAAGTAGCATGTGTATTTTTAAACAAACAAGGGACAGAAGTAATTACAAAAAGTAAAATACATCACTTTGATTACATGAAACTAAAGCTTTGGTACAGACAAAATTAATGCATGTGAGAGAAGAAAGAAAACAAATAGTGAAAAAAATGTCAATTTTTTCTCATAAGGGGTTGGTATGAAAGATATGTAAACATTTAAAAGATAGATATGTAATGTGTATGTATGTAAATATACATGTGTACATATATGTATGTAGACAGATAAGTGGTCAAAGGATATGAACATGGAGCTCTCAAAAGAATTACAAACTATTAACAACTACCTGAAAGAGTACTTCGGATCACTAAGAGAAATACAGATCAAAACAACCCTGATGTTGCACCTCAAAATCCTGCAAATTAGTAAAGAGGAAAAACATGGAAATAGTCAATGTGGAGGGACTGTGGGAAGAATGGCATATTAATGCCTTACTGGTGTAGCTGTGAAGCAGAATAACTATTTCAGAAAGGAATGTGGAATTATGCAAAGTGATGAAAATGTCCGTACCCTTTGACTCTGAGATTCCATTATTGAGCTTATCATATCCAAGGAAGGCCATTGATTAAAAAAAAAAAGGCCCCATGTATATCAAAATATTTATAGAAGTACTTTGTGATAGAAAAGAAATGGGGGAAAAAGTAGATACCCATGGATTGGGGAATGGCTGAACAAATCGTAGTATATGAATGTAAGTAAATATTAGTGTGCTAAGAAACCAATGAATGTGATAAAGAGAGGTATGAAAAGTACTATGTGAACTAATGTAGAACAAAGTAAGCAGAGCCAAGGAAACAATGTAGACAATGATTACAAAAATGTGAATGGAAAGAGCCACAACACACTAAAATTAAAAATTAATGTTGCAAAATTATAAAAGAACAAACGTGGCTCAAAAGAAGATAGGAAAAGACTTTCACCTCACCCTTTTGCAGAGGTGAGAGGTCCACAAATGTTGCCCTTTGCACATATTTCCAGACTTTTTCCATTCATTTTTTCCACTTAGAAAAACTACTATTATATGCGATTGCTTTCTGGGAGAGGGAGGAAGTTACTGGGGAAACTGATATGAAAAATAAAAACAAACTATGATTTTTTAAAAACATTAATAAAAATGTTTTTTTTTTAAAGAGTGGAGTTTGTTTCTAGGGAAAGTTTGGGGAGCTCTGCAATTTCCCAAAGGTATAACCCATCCTGTTTTCCTGTTCAATTCTGAATCCTACTTGTCCATTTGTATTATCTGCTCCGGATATACATGCTTAGGGACACCCTCTGTAGGCTGTCCATCCAACTGCACGAAATAATCTCTAGTTTTATTTCCCAGAAATCCAATGGGGGTCCTCTTAACTGGCTTCCTCTGAGGTTGCTTGTTTATGTGATCAACTGTGTTTACAACCAAGAAGGAGGCAGCAATCTATGAAGTGATCTCCCAAAGGTAATTTTGATTTTAAAAGGTGGCTTCAAAACTTCCCCTGTAAGTCACTATCCATCTTCTAGAACGAGCTTCCTAACCTGGGGTTCCATTAACTTTTTAAAAACCTATTTTGAAAACTTTATGCCAATAGAATTGGTTTTCTTTATAATATTATGTTTTTATCTTATACATTTAAAAACTTGCGAGAAGGGGTCCCTAAACGTCACTAAAATTCCCGAGTGTGCAATACATTAAAAAAAAGTTACAGAGGGAGAGGGAGAATGTTACCGGGGAAAGTATGCTATAAATATGAATAAAAACACGGCATAGCAGTAGTTGGAATTATAAACATCTTTTTTTATGCCATAGCACCTTTCTCCGAAAGCTCCGAGCTTTAGTAGGAAGGGGACTGGGACCGAGGCCACGCGTGTCTGCCACCTGAAAACCAGGGAGCCCCTCCTAGCAGGGATTCCCCAGACCGATACGTGCCCTCGACCCCGACTTCGGCGATGACCGTCCCCCCAATTCCTCCCCGAGGTAAGCTGGGACAGCCTCGCGCTCTCGCTGCCTCAAACATGCGCACAAAGGGCACAGCAGCCACCCGCTGAGACTCCCCGCTGCCCGGCCAGAGTAGAGCAGAGAAAGGGTGCCAGAGACTGCGCGCGTGCGCGCCTGCGAGCTGAGAGGGCGGGGCGCCAGCCGGCGCGACCGAAGACGTCCGGGGAGGGAGGGGGGAGGGAGTTACAAGCACCACCTTCTTCTCCCTCCCCGGGTCCGCACGCCCGCCGCGGGAGGGCGGCTTGCGGCATCTTCCTCAGCTGGCCTCCGGTCGCTCCGGGGCTCTTCGAGGGGGCCCCAAGCCCAGACTACCATGGCTTTCATTCGCAAGAAGCAGCGAGAGCAGCAGCTGCAGCTTTACTCCAAGGAGCGGTGAGTGACCTTCCGGGCCGGGAGTGCAGGGGGCCGGAGGCGAGGGGAGGGGGGACTGGGCCGGAGGCCGGGGCTTGGGGGCAGAGGAGGCCTCGACGTGACCTGTCTGCCCGGCGGCCTGCACGCGGCCCTAGAACCCGGAAGAGAGGCCGGGGGAGGGGGAGGACTCGTTCTCTGGTTGCCCCCTCCCCCAGGACCGCCCTCCTTCCCCCCACCCCCGGAACCCGGCAGGCCTTGCCTGGGGGGCGGGGACGAGAGACCTCTTCTCTAGGTCTGGGAGTGGAGCCTCTGCGCACCTGCCCCCTACACCTGGAGGCCGCCGCTCTCCCCACTTGCCTTCCTGGCCTTTCCTCCCCCCTCCCTAGAATGAATGGTCCAGTACATACCGGGATGAAAAGTGTCAGCCTGCGAGCAGGTCAAAGTTTGGAGGGTGATTTTTTTAAAATCTTGGAGATATTTGCTTCTTAGTTCAAAGCTGCCCCTTGCTCTGGGGGCAGGCTGTAGGGGTGTGCCCAGCAGGGGGTCAGTGGTCTCAGGGAGTTGGAGCCACGCAGCCCCGAGTCCCCCCTCTTAACCCAAAGCAGACGCCTTTAAACGCCCCGGGGTGGTGATAGCATCCTAGATTGAGCCCGGAGGGACCTTGGAAGTTTTCTCACCCAGTTCCCTCGTTTTAGAACTGATTCCCACAGGGCTGAAGTGATTTGTTCAGGATCTGAGAGCGGTAATGAAATTGGAACCCCAAACCTCAGACTCCGAATCTGGCTGTCATGCAAGTCAAGTCAGCAAGGATTTGTTACCGACTGCTATGTGCCAGGCGTTGTGCTGAGTGTTGGGGATAACATGAAAGGCAAAAAAGCTGGGAAAAAAAGCCTCGTCGATTGGCTTACAGTCTAATAGGGAGATAACATGGAAACAGCTGGGTACAAACAAGATAGATCCCGGATGAATTGGAGATAATCTCATAGATAAGGCACCGAAATCAAGGAAGGACTGAGACAGGCTTCTAGCAGAAGGTGGAACGTTAGCTGAGACTTGAAAGAAGCTAGTGAAGGAAGAAAGTGGAATTGCTAAGGAGGAAGTTGTAGGCTTGGGGTACAGTCTGGGTGGAGTAGGGAGATGGGATGTTCTGTGTTCAAGAAACAGTAAGGAGGTCAATGTCACTGGGTGAAGAATACATTGGGGGAATTAAAGTGTAAGAAGACAGGGAAGGTAGGAAGGATCCAAATTATGAAGGGCTTTAAAAGCCAAACAATTTTTCATTTGATCTTGGAAGTAATAAGGAGCCACTGGAGATTAAATTGCAGGGTGACATGGTCAGATCAGCATTTCATGAAAATCATTTGATAACTGGGTGGAGAATGGCCTGGAGTGGGTTAAGACTCGGAGTGAAGCTAACCAGCAGGCTATTGCAATGCTTCTGGTGTGAGGTGATGAGGGGCTGTCCCAGGGTAGCGGCAGTGACACAGGAGGAAATAGAAGTATATGGGAAATCTTGTGAAGGGGGAATCAATAGGACAGGGCAACTGATTGGATATGGGGCAGAGGATGGGGTGAAAGATAATACCTCGGTAGTGAGCCTGGGATTGTGACTGGGAGGGTAGCGATGCCCTCAGCAGTAATAGGGAAGTTAGGAAGAGGGGAGGGTTTGAGGGGAATATTAATGATTTCAGAAGTTTTAGATTTGTTGAATTTAAGATATGATGTCAAAGTTTGCAAAAAGATGGCAAAAGAAAGATGCAAGACTGAAGGTCAGAAGAAAGTTTAGGGTTGGCTAAATAGATCTGAGAATCATCTCCGTAGAGACAATACTTGAATCCGTGGGAGCTGATGAGATAACCAAACAAAACAGAAGGGAAAAGATAATGGTTCCACTTTGGATATGTAGGTGGTATAGGCAGTTGGAAATGCAGTTTGGGAATCCAGGAGGTTAGTTTGGATTGAAGGTCTGAATTTGGACAGCCTGTGCATAAAAGATAGTTGAAGCAGTAGGAGAAAATGAGATCCCCAAGGAAGACAGTAGAAGGGTAAAGAGTAATAAATAATAACTGGCATTTATATAGAGTTTTAAAGTTTGCAGTCTTCTTTACAGAGATTATTGCATTTGTGAAGAGAAAGGTTAAAGATAGAGACTTTGTGGAGCCTTGTGGAACAACCCTCCATTAAGGAGTCAGGAAGAGGAGCTAAAGAAAAAAAAACCAGGAGAATCAAGAAAGTAGAAACAGAACCAGAAGTTTGTAATGTCTTGACAGACAAATGAGGCATCAGGGTCAAAGGCAGATTCTTCACCACCACCCCCATATTGCAGAAACCCAAGCATAGAAGCAGTAGAGCAGGGGTTTTTAATTTTGTGTGTGTGACATGGACCCCCTCTGGCAGTCTGGTAAAGCCCTTCTCAGTTGAATTAAAATATAATTATTAAAATATTAAACATGCTCCACGTTAAGAACCACCTGAAATAGAGGTAGAGAGACCAAAGAGGGAAGAGAGGAAAGGGGAGCAATGATGAATTGAGGGCCCAGGAGGAGAGGTTGGCCCTGGAAAGGAAGAAAACTGTTTACTTTGAGACTGAAGGGAAAGTGAGCAGTAGTAAAGTATAGAAGGGCACTAGACCTGGGTTAGAATCCTAAGACTTAGTTATCTGTTACCTTGGATAAGTCACTTAGCCTCCTGGTCTTAATTTCCTCATGTGTAGAATGAGTATAATAGTGCTCTAGCTCCCAGGTTATTGGGAGAAAAGCAGTTTATATGTTTCAAATCCCCTTAAGAATAAGAGGAAAAGTTAGCAATATGGAGAACTTTTGAGGGATGGAGGAGGGGAGTTGAGGAACCTCATGCCAGATGACCTCAGTAAAATAGAAGTGGTTACACCAGTTGAGAGTGAGGTTGGGAGTTGGAAATTTTTAGGGGAGTGGAAAAGATTTAGAAGAATAGCTATAGAAAATCTTATTAGGAGTCGATGAAAGATGAGTGGAAGAATTACTGAGGATCGGTGAGGCGCCCCCCCAGCAAGGTTAAGCAACATTAGATTGTATTTACTACCCTGTGCCTAAATAAAGTTCCTTAAAGAAGAGAATAGAATTACAGAGTATGTGGACCCTGCCTCAAGTATTTCATAGGAGCCTGAGATCACAAATGTCTGGCAATCCCTTTCTCCAGCAGTATCTGCTTAGGCCAAAATTAAATTAAACAACTCAGCAAAACATTTATATGTAAGTCAGTGTGCCAGGTGCTGGGAATAAAAAGGAAAAGAAAAGAGTAAATAGTCCTTGCTCTTAAATTATGTTCTATACTCTTCATGTCTTTAGAATTTCACTTTTGAGCACTATCCTTCTGGGTTTGCTTACCTTGGAGAAGTCTAGTCCATGGCATCCTTTTAACTACCTGTCCTTTCTCTGAACACTATGAATTCTCTTTTTGAAACCTTGTAATAAAAATAATTGATGTTCATGTCAAATGAGATCATTGTTTGTAAAGTTTTTTCCCCCAGTATATAGGACAAGTTGTGTTATCTCTATAGATGAGGAAACTGAGGCTCAGAGACCGTAAAGGCTTTGCCCGTGGTCACATAGCTAGTTAGTGTACAGAGTGTCTGACTCCAAGTCCATTCTCATACCTGTCATTATTAATGCTTTTTAAGAGCATTTGATACATTAAAAGTGTTGTGCAGCTGTGCAGCCATTAATTATCACAGACAACCTAACATCTTTGTCTGTATTGTTATTCTCACTTTAGTGCAAAGGTTCAAATGACCCACCTGAGTCATACAGCCATGTAGAAACAGAGACTGAGTGTTATGTTTCAGTTTTTGACCCTAATCTGTATGCTTCATCTACTGATTCATTCAATTCTCAATAAAAAAAGTTTTGTGGTTATTGTTCAGTTCCTTCTGCTCTGGACCTATTTTGACCTTCCTTCTCCTGTGAAAAAAATTAACTTTTTGTCCAAGTAGGGATATTTCTTGTGTGTACTTGCATGTGCGTGTGTGTGTGTGTGTGTGTGTGTCTGTGGTGAGAGAAACCTATGCAGGTTTTGCTTATTAATTTTAGGGATCTGTGTCATCAATCTTAAGAAAGGTAACAGGAAACATGAGAGAGATCATTTTACAAGATGATGCTCTTTTTGTGAGTACTGCATTTGTCTCTTGGATGCTACTGGCTAATCACATGCCTTTCTTTGATCAAGAGAGGCCAACAAAGCTGCATTATGTATGTGAAAGAAAAGAATAATTATAAAAGTTTTCAAAATACAGTGTGACATCTGTGCTCAATGCAGAGTTCTTGAAATTTTTACCTATTCCCTTTCTTCTTTTTCTCCCTAGGCACTATTAAGTGGCTTTTTGGCTTTAGGAGATTAAGCACTAGAATTTAACCTCCCATATTATAAGGAATTTTCCCTCTCTGTGATGAGATGTATAAATGACACTTGTCTTGATGTGGGTGTTAGCAACATTAAAATTAAAATTTCATTTTAAAATATTTTAAAAGATGAAATAAAAAGTTTTAAAAAATTTTTTCCAAGAAAGATTTTTTTTAATTTAGGTAATTAGGTTTTATTAATCATAAAAAGGTTCTGTCTTTAAATGTATTGTTGTCTTCAGGTGTAGGGGAAGGAG